>NW_027396175.1:0-48837 GCF_047715535.1 Aspergillus foveolatus | reverse complement strand
GTGCAGCCTACCACCTGTTTCAGGACCTGCCTAGCCATCCATTCTATGTCCATTCAACCAGAACTATCCTTAACTGGGTGCGTTGGAATATGAACCGGCTGTATGCAGGGTTTGAATTAACCTACAGCCTGCAGGCTGGTTCTCCTGTATCTTGGAGTCAAAGCCAGGTCATGATTCTATTTTTGCGCTGTCTACGGCGAGCGATTGGCGGAGGTGGAAATCAGTTAGAACTAAGCCGAGCATGCTGGTATGATACAAACAGTTCCCAGGACCCAGTGGCCAGATTCAACAGTATGAGGGTATCGGGCTGGGGATCACCATTTACCGCTATGGCTATGGCTGGTTCTTAAACAAGATACACTGGTCAACTATGGGATTTCGCCAGCCCATCGTCCCTACATGGACCTCCACACGCCCATAGTCCTGGCCCGATTCCAAGTCAATTATAAACATATTTGTTCATACCAGGATGATATTCTTCTGGTTGAGGATTGTTTTCGACTTCTTGCTCAGCAGCGGCAAGAGCCAGGAAGGCTATTTGCACTATTATCCATTATGGTTGATATTTGTCTACGCGCGTTTCGAAAAGATGTTCTTGCTATTATGCGGCCAGTGATTCGGCTGAATTTCAAAATCTTATTAATACCGGGCATGTGGCATTCAGCTAGCCTTCTTTGCAACAAATCATCATAAGAAGACACTGGCCACTTGCTGTTCCAACCAAGAATAACCGAACTATTAAGCATTTTGATTACCTATTTGCTTGGCTGTGGTACCTGCCGTCTGACGAGTATATGCGGCAGAGTTGGGGGCATAAACCATATCGCACATTGTACCAACGCTGTGTGGTTAATACCGAGGAGCTCTATGGTAAGACTGTGACCAGCTCCTGGCAAGCACACCTGAAGCATCGAGTTCTCAGCACACACTGGATTCTACCATATCCTAGCAGACATCGTTGCTCTCCAAAAATAAGCGCATTCAATTTCGCTGGTGGTCTAGCTTTAATCCAGTATTATTACAGAATTTGCCGCAGAGCAGCAGAGTGGACCGACAATGTATTCCATACATGCTATGGCAGTTTACCCTACCATGACTAGGTACCATCCAACCGCCTAATGCCCCTAAATATTGAATTACCGCCAATCCCTGATAGTATTGAGGTATTCTTGCAGGAAGTCTCATCTATCCCAGTAGCTTCTGAGATGGTGTTTCCTCCTATTCCTCTCATGGTTTTGGGGCCAGCACCAGTCCATGGCTATCAGCTGTGTTCCCAGTCACATCAAACACTTGATATATATGCATCTGCAGAGCTCACCATGACTGGGCCCTTGGTTCTTTCTGACTGGTGGATAAACTTTCTTAGTCAGTTACTGTATACACCAAGCAGTCAGGGTGCCTAGTATCGCAGAAACCGCCTCTGTCACAGGCTATGGCCTGGATCTTGGTTGTCGGCCATGCCCTCAACCGGGTCCTAAATAAGGTTTCTGCAACATTAGTGTACGGCCTCGGAATTGCGGCCTCGTAGGGAAAGATATCCGTTCTCATAACTTTGGGAAAGAGATCCGTCGGCATGCAAGTCCGAGAAGTCGGAAGTCTTGACCTATGGTTGGGAAAGCTTGATAAAAGGGGGGAGGAAGATATCTGCGCTTCTATCTTTTGTTTCTTTCTCTAAGCTTGTGATACTCGTTTATACAGGACAGCTAGTTGAAAACAATACTACCTACGCCCGTTACATCATGGAGGCCACTGGGCAGCCGCGCTGGGTATTGCTAAGTCTCTTTAGGTGCTGGGCGAGTCGTTTCCCGCGGCTAAAGACCCAATTAATGTGGGCTTTAAAGGTGAGCTTTGTATCCAGAAGAACTCCTAACCAATGTGTATAGGGATGGTGTAATCTCCCCTATACCAGGTAGAGTGACTGTGGGGAGATGCTGCTGCTGCTTTCTAGAGAAGTGTTGTATCTCTGTTTTCTCTATTGAGAAAGGGAGGCCTGTCTCTGTCCCTAGAGCAGTAATTTGCTTGTAGGCCTCTACCAGTTGTTGTGAGCTCTCTTCCAGGGTATTCCCAGTTAATAATATGCCCATGTCATCTGCATAGCAGAAGGAGCCCTCTAATATAGAGACTATTCTTGCCGCATATAGCAGGAAGAGTATTGGGGATAGGGGGGATCCCTGGGGGAGTCCACCTTTAATTGGTGCTGTCACGGGCGTAGGTAGTATTGTTTTCAACTGGCTGTCCTGTATTCACGAGTATCACAAGCTTGGAGAAGAAGTATGAAGATAGGCCTTCTTCTCCCTCTATATACGTGCTCCTAAGCTTCCATCAGATTCTGTCCGCCCTCCTAGAATGTTCTACTGGTAGAGGGCATGGCCGATAACCAAGACCCAGGCCATAGCCTGTGACAATATATAATGCATGGAACTTGAATAATTGCTGTATTGTTTTCAAGCTCAAAACATTGAATTGATTCCTGGATCTTAGATATTATAGTAGTATCATTAGATGCATTATCTGTTGTGATGGCAAGAACTTGATCTGCAATCCCATGCTCCTGAAGCAGGTTTAGGAGTACTGAATTAAGATTCACACTAGTATATGATCCATGAAGCAGTTCGAACCCCAGGAGAAGCGATAGTGCCAGTCCTCATCAATAAAGTAGCCCGTGATGGCCATAAATGCCTGCTGAAAGGGAGATGTCCAGTAATCAGAGGGACGTTTCCTGTTCTTGCTTGGGGCTAGGAAGTAAAGCATCGATCACATCCAGTCTAACTGACAACTGGTTCGTTATGGAGAGCTTGGCTGCGGCTTGGTCTGACTAGAGAGGGAAATCGGAAGCGATCTCATTCAAGGGTTGGCGTTTGTCATGTCCTGGGTAAGTTTCTGCTCAAGCGACGGCCAGAGTCCCTTGAGTGCCTAACCGGCACGATGCAGTCCAGATGTCAGTTGTTTCATGGCCTCTGCTGTCTGATCTGCTTCTCAGGCTGCTGAAACAGTAGCAAAAAGGGATTGCTCACTTTCTGAAGTATTTGATATCTCTGCGGGAGCGGTCAAGGAAAGTCTACTCTCGGTATGCTTGGGCTGGCTTTTTGAAAGAGTTGGCTGCGTTCGGGAACCAGAGCTGTGAAATATCTAGGTCCCCTCCTATATGGCCATAATGTGTACGTCCGCCAAAGGGGAGTAAAAAGAGTGGTCTGGCGAGTGCAGTAAAACGGCTTGGAAATCTCCTTTCAGCAGGTTACCGGAAACCAGCAAGTCAACGGCCTCGACTTCGGCTCATTGGCCTTTGGAGGCGCAGGAGAAACCCCTGATAAAACTGGTTAGCTTGGGTCCCGGGGATGGCACTGGGTATCCGCAGTAAGCTGCAACTTGGTAGCGCCAGAGATGCCACCTCTGCCAGTCGTAATAACAAACTTTGGAGACTATAATAGCCTATTGACCGAAGCGTGTCCAGCATCATCATCAACAGACAGTCTTCCACCAATACCTAGGCTACGCAGTCCCTAGACACCCTTCGCCCAATTGAGCAGCAGATTTGGAGGCGGCTATTCGTTCCAGATACCGGCTGGCGCAGATACGTGCTGGAGGCGTGCTGAGAAATGATGGGTATGTGGAGCGGCTCTAAATTCTGTCTTTTGGTAGAGTAGAAGCAATACGCACCCGGGTAATATTTGTACCTAGAGTCGATCTTCTTTGCGCCCCTCGGCTTTCACACCGGCATCCAACCAGCCTTGGACCCTCCAAACGCATGATGTGCAGATGAAGAATCA
Organism: Aspergillus foveolatus; assembly: GCF_047715535.1. NCBI lineage: Eukaryota > Fungi > Ascomycota > Eurotiomycetes > Eurotiales > Aspergillaceae > Aspergillus > Aspergillus foveolatus. The sequence continues at coordinate 45,070 of NW_027396175.1, read as the reverse complement.
GATATTGAAGATGATTTATGTTTAGACCTTTTGAATTGAGAGCCAGCCTGCTGCGCTGGGAACAAATAGTCATTGCCGCTCAGGTGCGTTACAGCCGGTGTCGTTGAGCCTGGCATCAAGTTTTTGTGCGTATTTACGGTCAAAGTCGACCATGGCAAGAAAGGTCGTGAGCTATCCTTTGTCAAGTTTGCGTAGCTTGGGTTCTCAGCCTCTGGATGATAACAGCTTGGTGAGCCCTAGCGACTCCAAAAGAGAACAATGCCCCGTAGTGTCGGGGGAAGTGACGATATTAAGAGTAGAGCCAATCCAGGGACTATACAGCGCCCCTTTCCATAAGCGTACTCTAAAGATTCGAGGACATCGAGCGTGTATTATCGAGCTGGTGTTCTCCAAGATCTGCAGGCCTCCAAGAAGGATCGCATGCCGTGTCTCCAACATTAATGAACGTCAAGCTTGGTAGCCGCAACAAGCCCTTCGGCCACCTATCTCGCCATCCTTCTAGACTGGTGCAGAATATATTAAGAGGACTAGGAATGGCGAATATAACCACCGACAAGTCTGAGGAGTATATCTGTGAAAGCACGCAGTGTGAGAACAGCCCAGCATTTGCGTTCGGCAGTATATAAAACGGCATCATCCGGCTGGACGAGATATTCTGGGGACCCTGGAAGGTTCTAAGCTTGAGATTGAGCAAGGTTGATGTTGTAGTTTGGGCCTACTACCTTATATTACGGGAATTATATCGTGACAATGGAATAGATTCATGAATTCAAACCACGCCCCTCCAATTCGTCTCATAACTCATACTCGCTGAGCCTCAGGGCCTCAGGGACCAGGATAATTACAGGCCCCAGCCCCCTTTGAGAAGCTATAAGCTTTATTCTTCTCCGTATGGCATAGTAGAAGTCAGTCCCGTCTTTGCTGACCTCTAATCCGGCCCTGGCCCGTCATCGGCGTAGGGGCCGCTCACCCACCCAAAGTAAATTCGCGATTCAGCTAGTAAGCCAAAGTCAATTCGCGGATCAGGGTTATACAGAAAATGAACATCAAATTGTCCTTTTTTAGGCCAGTCGTCATAGACACTAAAATAGTCCTTCCTGTTCAGATGCATCTTGACCGATTTCAACCAGGGCAGATGCTGCCTGTCCGTCGCTGCCTCCGCCAGGTCCTGAAACTGCAGCAGATAATTCTCTGTATTCCATAATCTAGCCGAGTCCTCCGCCCCGTGGTAATCAGGAAGATTCAAGCCCGTAAAGTACCGCAATTGAGTGGGCAAAACATCTATCAGTCGCAGTCCATCCGAGGGCCTTCCAAGTAAGACCTCCAGCTGCATGACCAACCCTTGCAGTCTCGTGAAACTTTTCATCGACCCAAAGTATCCCTTGATGTTACTGAATTCCTGTTCCATGCGCCAGTCCTTCTCGTCGTTATTCGTTAGGCAGATGGAGAGATACGTTAGGGTCGCGGCGGCATGCTCCTCTAGGATTTGCTTCAGTTTAGGCGCGTCGTGGAGGACTGGGCTGAAACCCGTGCCGCTCATGTCCTCGAACTTGAGAGATCTCAGCCGGCTGGTAGAACTGATTATCGTTCCCAGTATCTCCACGGGAGGAACATAATTGATCGCACGGTAGGCGTCGCTATCCTGGCCGGGGGCCAGCACGGCAAAGTCCAGTTCTTCCAGGTAGGGCAGCCGGAGAAAGAGGGCCATGTTGGTGAACTTGTCCGTGCGGGCTGTTAGGGCGAGCGACTTGAGGTTCGAGAGCTGGAAGAGCAGAATCCACTTTTGTGTCTTCAGAGTCGATCTCGTGAGCCAATTCAGATTGTTCTTCTCCAGGGCCTGGGAATACCTTGAGGTCGGATCGGACTCGAATGCGCGTTTGATAGCTTCTGCTGCTGCAATCATTACCTCTCGATCCCTTTCAGCTTTCCGTCGAATCTCTGCCTTTAGATCGGAGTCTGAATCCAGGTCGTCTTCGTCCTCATCTTCCTCTTCGTCTTCGATCTCCTCTTCCGAGTTTTCCGCCCCTTCGTCTTCTTCCAGGCAAATCTGCTCAACTCGAGCACCGAGACCAGGTTGTGCGATCATCTTGTGGCAGAGGATCTCCATCGCACGGTCTGACGGAGACCCGAGTAGCCTGTCCAGTAGAGGATCAATGATGGCTCGGATAGCCTTGGAGACCAGCCGCAGCTTATATGCCTGTTGACGACCATCCGTCCCGTCGGCAAGCAGATGTCTGAATATACAGGTGTAAATTTCCAGAGGAAGGTGAATAACCATCTTCGGGCGGAAGAGGGGGAGAAGATTGCAGGCTAGTGTTCCAGTGGAGTCTGGTTTGTGGTGCTTCTTATACTCTGGCGTCATGTGAGCGTTCGATGTAGGCGAAATACGAGGCTTCGCCTAGTGGATCCCCACACTAATAGCAGGGCTGGGAAGTCCGACTCTGCCACCTTCTCGCGGTGCAGCCTGGTAACATTACTCAAGTAGTAATGGCTAAGAGCAGAGCGGCAATTTGGGCTCCTTGCGGACTTATCTTCCCTTGGGGATGGACACGAATACTGCGGTTACCCGAAAGTTGATCAAACGCGCTCTGCGCCAAACACGAGAGAGCCAGACCTCCACGAACAGATACTGACGCCTTTAATTCCTCTATCGGCAAACTCAGCATCCACGTCCCTCTCTATCAGCCTACGAGCCTCTGACCTCTGCTTTTCATGAGCTCTGATAACATGGATCTCTAGTTATAAGACCCCAACAACACTGCTCCTCGGGGCTTCCAGAGTAGGATTACTACTACTCTTCTGACAACCTATATACTTGTGGAGGTTCCTTTTCCCTTTTTCCTATCAGGTTTGGGTTGTTTTTCCCTCCATGCCATCAAAATCCTATATACTTGAGGGAGTAGTCACCTCAAGGAACTGCAACACCGCGGGGTTAGGGACTCGGGATATAGGGTTTCTGTTTGGGAATAATTTCAGTATATTTAATCTCTTGACTGCCGCAGCCATTCAGCGCGCCAAAGTTCCTTACTTGTACATAGAACTAGAGCAAGCAGCTAGTTAGTGACGCCCAGGACTTACCCCCGCTGCTTCCCATGGGTTCGTCTTCGTCCTTCTCCGGAGGCGGACTTATTTTGCGCCGATGGTTTGGGCAGTCCCCACGTTTGGTGGAACTTCCTTGGGAGATTGGAGTTGGGTTCTGTTGTGGATACGCTCAAAGGGGAAAGGGGCAGAAGGAAACTGTATCAACTACACGGACGTAGCCTAATAAGGATCGGATGCCATATGACGATTGATTCTCTATCCCGTTGACTATTGCTCTCCTCTCAGATCTCTCTCTTGACCACATATATATATGTAGTGTTATGGGTTCTTGCCTATACAAGGACCTTAGACCGTCTTAGTGACTCGGCCAAGGCCTACGTTGTCCTGAAAGCGGTGAGCCACCCGTAAGACTTCATCATGACAGCAATCCCTTTTTCCTTTCTCCTTTCCAGCGATTCCTTCTTGTACGTGCGGCACGTCTAGATAGGAAGATCCATCTAAATACGTCCCATTACACCGCGGGTGCATTGCCCAGCACACCGTGATAGGTGACTTTGCTTTGTAATCTGAGTTCAAGATCCCACTCACGACCTGTAATTTTCCCATCATCAACCTCGAGAGTCACTGAAAACAGGAGCGTCAGACCTGCGGGACGGAATATGTTGATTAGCAACGATGAAATACCATGCAAATAAGAGATTGCAAATAAGAGATTAAGGATAAAAGCACATGAAGAAAACTACCAAGTATAGGAAGCGTGAAACCACTCACACTCTGGCAGATCGCTGGATCAAAGCCGGTATCGGCCGGGTTTGATACGGGTCCTGTAATAGCCACTAAGGGGTGAGGGCAGTAAACCCAAAACGAGGACCGGCGGGCAGGGTAATCTTCGGCCCTGGAGGCATGATCTGACCCTGACTCTGATGTTCTCGCTTCGTCCCCCAGGCCCACTGTGTGATTTCGCACCCGGCCTACATTATCTCGTACCGGCCACCAACAACAATCGACGGTCCGTACCTTTCCGGGAGGGTCCCGTACAGCGCAGTTTCGGCGGCTGGCCAGAGCTCAAGCACGTCTAAGCCGTTTATGGGAAATGGACCGGGAGAATCAGATTCATGGCGATGCGCTGGACCCTGCGGCTCAGCCACAGGCGCTTTCTTAATCTCCCCATCACTGACAGAACAGAGTCGCAAGATAAAATCCGAGGGTCTCCATTTGAAGAGGCAGGGCCTATCCACGCCGTCTTCTTCGCGTTTGATTCTGAATGCTATCGCGTTGGTCGGCCAGTCAGCAATTCGTGCGGACAATTGCTTCCATCCGGTCAAGAAGAGTGTTAGGCGGGGTGTTGTTTCTAACGGTGCCGGCTTAGGCTGCCGGCGCGCGGTAGAATGCATCCTTACATTTGCCGCTTAATTTCCCTTCAGGGTTCTGGCTTTCCAGGCCTGAGTTATAGAGATACCACTAGATTTATTTCCGCGCTCCTGTATAGGGTTATAGGGGAAGAGCCAAAGGCCAAAGAGGGCCGTTATGGAATTGGGAAGAGCCCCAGCATGGGTTTATCACATATATAAAGCTTTTCCAGCTAGACGAGTCTGACTTGGCGCGTGTTTGTGTTAGCCTCAATGTGAGTAGTCTCGGCACTTCATTGGTGTACAGTATGCATGTATGCTTAGAGGGGAAAGGGTAGAAGGAAGCTGTGTCGGCTAACCCACGTAGCCTACAAAAGCGTATGCCTTTTAGACGATTGATCCTCTATACCTCTCTCGATCTCTTTTATAGATATTCGATACAATGCGGGGTCAAACCTCCAGAGGCTGAAGATCGTGGTGAAAACGCTGTATCATGTGACATTAAGGGCCCCTAATCGCATACACAGTGTACGGGATGAGCTTCACATGACATTTTCATGGAACTCAATGTTAAACCATTGGGCAGAGTGGAGTGATATACACTAAACTAGCATCTACTATCAGACCAATGCATTTGCCAGCTCTGACGCCGGTTCACAATAGGCATTCAAGTAGACCAAATGATTTGTCCTTAACTTGATCGTCGGCGAATTTAAAATTTGATAATATTGGTAACACCTATACTTTGCTCCAGACATCAATCTCGCAGTCAGGATGTACGAGCATTAATAGGGATGCAGAGGGCTTAGCGAAGCGAGGCGAGGAAAGATCCAAAACGAGAAAGCGCGATTGGCGGATACTGAAAACTGTCCCGCCGACGACCCTCAATCAGCGGACCCGTTCTCGACTAAGCGCTGGGCCAGAGACAGCAAGAATACAGCTGGAGGCTGGATCGTTCCCGTCTCCATCAACAGCCGCTGCCAGAGGGAAGACCGCTAGGATGCGAGAGCGAAGAGAGACCGAAGTTACTGCGATAGGCTCTTATCTCTCCTGTGCTGACTCTAGGCGGCGTTGTCCTGGTTTCCGTTATTAAGAAGAGCCCGGTCAGAGCAGCCCAAGTCCCATGTGCTCCAGCGAGGCGAAGGACATCGACGGGTCCCATTGAAATTCCGAGATACTGCCTTGCCCAGGTTGTAGGGGTGTCTCAAACAGCGTCGATGACAAAATATTGTCGCCGTAGGCTGATACTGCACCAGTTTCCCAGATCCCGGAGCCATTATCGAATGCCATGTTCACGTCTGAGGAGGGACCGGGTGTTGAACGCTGCTGTTGTGGTTGCTGTTGTTGCACATAGATCGATACCTCCGCGGCGGATCCTAGCGCAGTCTCCGTCGGTAGCGACTTGATATACTTGTTTAGTAGAGCCTGCAGTCCACGACCAATCCAGTGTGCCAGGTGGTATGCTGTACACTTGACACCAAGACAAAGGCTGATCACGGGTGTGATGGAGTTGATGACGGCGCCACTATCTATTGATATATGCTGCGCGTAAATCGTGGCGGTTTTGAGCAGGAACGAGCACGCGAATGCAATCATGGTGTGGTAGTAGTGCGGTATATGAGCAAAAGCGGCCACAATGTCCGGGTCGTTGACTGTGAGGTCGAGGACTGACTTTGCAGAGTTTATTGCGACGAGGGCCAGGGGTTGAAACTCAGCCGGGAGCGGATCCTGGACGGGATCGCGTCCCAGGCCGCGAAAGACGTGTGAAGAGACGAGGAGCTTAGAGAATCGGTGGTGGAGCATGATTGCTTTGCTTGGGTAGGCCCCTATGATTGGATGGTCCTCTATCGAATGCCATTAGTGCGCGGCCTTTGGAGTCAATAACAATCCAGACAGCTTACGGCTGAGTCCCAACCAGTGGTTCACCCATTGATCGATCTGTTGGTTAAAAGCATCCAACTGCGGTCTCAGCAGAGTGGGCACTCGCCGCTTCGAGTCCTGGCCGAATGTCTCGGAGACAGACCGTAGAATCTGCAAGAGCGCTACCTGGCTTAGAATTCGGATATCCGTGGGCTGTCGATTCACCGTCAGATAGAGCGGCCAGTTTTGAATCCCTTCATCTTCTCGCATGATGTAAGGACGGCCGTAGAGGATCGCCAAATGCTGATCGCAGATATACAGTAGGTACCATATCCGGACACTGTCGACGAGTCTTTTCGTCCGCTCATCGAGCTGTTCCGGCGCCTGCTGGCCTTTGAGGCCATCAACGGCGGCAAGGAACGATTTATGGAGCTCCATCTCGACTGCACGACGGATTGCAAGGCTTGAGATCGACCAGGATATATCGCTGAGCCAAAAACACGCAATACAGAGGCCTCGAAGATCCTCCAGTGTTACTGTATGCGAGAAGAGGAAGTCTGCCACTAGGGTGCGGAACTCTGCATAGCAGAGACGATACAGCTGCTCGCTGTCCGCGCTCTGCAACGCCTCCACGGTTAAAACGGCTGTCACGAGGAGCGGCGACGCTTGTCGCATCTCCTGCAAGCCTTTGTAGTCGCTCGCTATCCCGTAGAGATAATGATCTGTCCTTCGCAGGTAGCGGTTGACCAGCATTTCTGCATCATCAACATTTATTACCTTGCGTGAAATCAAGTCGGTCTGTGAACGGGTTGCAGTGGCTGTATTGTCCGCTGCAGTTGCAAGTCCCTGCGAGCGTAGACTGCGTAACCGTGTTATCTGGTAAAGCGACTGAATGGGAGGTTGCGTCGCCGTCGTCTCATCTCGGCTTGGTGCTTCGGGGTGCTTATCTATAAGTTCTGTACTGATGTCGACCGGCATCATATCCCCGTCCTGCACGGTCTTCTCGCCTCCACGCAACTCCGAGAGCACAGCGGTCGATCGCAACGCTGGGAGGTCTGGGAGGTCCCCTGCTGCCCGGAGCTCATTTACCGCACCATGGAGCGCTCCAAGATCGTCCAACAACGCATTCAGTAGCCTCCTATAGTTAGCCCTAGTCTGCTCAATGCTGAAATCTTCCGCCGTTACATACCGATTTTCAGACGACGGCAGCGGATACGTTGGGCCCTTCTTGAACACGCAGGGGAGATGCTTTCCTGAGCAGCGCTGGCATGGTGGCTTTCGGCCGGATAGCACACAACGCACCTCTCAATGTTAGCTAACGAACTAGGTGGATGTAATAGACACCGTACCTTGTGTTTCTGGCATTCTACGCAGGCCGTTGCCCGCTTTGACACGGGGGGAATCTGCTGGGTAGGGCTGGAGGCATTCATCTCAGGGAGGAGATCAGGACCCTTACAAGAAGCATAGATAGTGCTATCGAACTACTCCGGACCCACCCGGCAGACATGGGGCTAGAGGACAGTTACAACCTGGTGTAAACTTGAAGCAGGAGCCAACGATGTTCTTCGTAACTTTGTCGTCAGCGCAGTGTGGTAGCATTGATTAGTCATAGTACTTGCCATCACGTGTTCCCCTGTCGCCGTAGGTATTGCTTTACATATGTACTCAGTATATCGTTAAATTCTTCAAAATATACTTTGATGGATGTTAATGAGCATGCCACTAAGAGTGGTCATCAGCATCTACTTAGCTCATCGTAGTGAATACTTTTGTGCTGGAAACCCTGTTTCGTCCCTGTTGTAGAGAAGCAGGTGGATATATAGTTCGGAGCCAATAGCAGCCATGAGCGAACTACGCAGGCACCGAGGAGGATTAAGAGTTTTGAACCACACGCCCTCTAGTCTTTCAGCGTCAATATCTAAGCTAGAAAGTAGCATCCACAACCCAAATGTCCAATATGCACACCTGGCCTAGGGACGCTGCACAGTCACTACCGAAGAGTGTCGGCGGTGCGGAGATCTCGCCGGGTACCGGGCTCGGTGCCGAGTCCGGCCGACCGAGCACTTCCCATATGGGGCCGTAGGAGGCGCCTGTGGAAACGCAGAGCCTACAACGTCGACTTTGGCTTGATTTGCTAAAATATCTGCGACTTGATTGGACTGGCACTGCGACTGGCGAGACCAGAGAGCCGATGCAGCAACTGAGGGGTCGGTGCGGAGAAAGCAGTCACGGTCATCATGTGTAGACATATAAGCGGGCAGATAGATGGAACTCCAGAGTTGATTAACAGCAAGTACCTTGCCTGGAATCTCTTCTAACTAACCTCTTCAAAAATGTCTACCACACTCAAAAGCGCCAACCCCAGCAGCGGCGCATCCAACGGCGCATCCCTGGACGTCCCTGGTATCGTGCGCAGTGTGATCGAAGACATCCGGCAGAACGGCGACAAAGCACTACGCTCGTACTCGGAGAAGTTCGACAAATGGAGTCCTGAGAGCTTCAGACTGTCCAAGGGGCAGATTGATGAGATCGTCAGCACTGTCTCCGCACAGGTCATTGAGGATATCAAGACCGTGCAGCAGAACGTGCGGACCTTTGCCGAAGAGCAGCGCAAGTCCATTACGGACTTTGAGTATCAGATTCAGCCGGGGGTGTTTCTGGGGCAGAAGAATATCCCCATCTCGGCGGTCGGCGCGTATGTCCTTACCCCAGCCAGACCTATTAACGTTCTTGTATGGGCTCATCTTGTGCTATCAGGTACATTCCCGGCGGGCGCTACCCCCTCCTCGCCTCAGCCCACATGACAATTGTGACTGCCAGAGCCGCCGGTGTTTCGCGTGTCATTGCCTGCACGCCCCCTATTCAAGGCAAAATCCCGGCGTCGACGGTAGCGGCGATCCACCTGGCTGGCGCGGATGAGATCTATATCCTCGGCGGCGTGCAAGCGATTGCGGCAATGGCATTGGGAACCGAAACTATCAACAAGACCGACTTCATCGCAGGCCCGGGGAACCCGTTCGTTGCAGAGGCCAAGCGGCAACTCTTTGGTGAGATCGGGATCGACCTGCCTGCCGGTCCGACAGAGGTGCTTATCGTAGCGGACGCAAAAGCCGATCCCTTTGTTGTTGCCACAGACCTGCTGTCGCAGGCGGAGCATGGGCCCGATACGCCCGCGATTCTGATCACGAATTCGAGGGATGTTGCAGAGAAGACGATTAAAGAGGTGGAAAGATTGCTACCGATCCTTCCGACTAGGGCGCTGGCGGCGGTCTCATGGGAGAGGTTTGGAGAGGTGCACCTTGTTAAGGATTTGGATGAGGCGTACAAACTTGCAGATGAGTATGCGAGTGAGCACGTTCAAATCTTGACGGAGAACCCGAGGGAGGCGCTGGACAAGATGAAGAACTACGGGGCGCTCTTCCTGGGCGAGAAGACGTGCGTTTCGTATGGAGATAAAGTATGCCTGCTCTCGCCTTCTAGGGCGATACCAAGTTCACCCAGACTGCATGGATGACTGACGAGCGTCGTAGTGTATCGGAACTAACCATGTTCTGCCCACCAAAGGCGCAGCGCGCTTCACTGGCGGCCTCTGGGTCGGCAAATATCTGAAGACCGTCACCTACCAGGAGGTAACAGACGCGAAAGCCAGTGGCGAACTCGGCCGTCTGTGTGGCCGTGCTGCTCGGGCAGAGGGGTTCGAAGGCCATGCTCGGTCTGGAGACGTTCGTGCTCATAATTATCTGAGCGACTCGTTTGAGTGGCTTGCTGGACCAAGCGGGGTTTGAAGAGAATCAGCCTCCATGGAATGAATGGCTTTGCTTTCGTGTATGAGGTGTTAATATCAATATCACAATGGTCTCGCTTGGTATTATTCAGCGTCCGGATAGCAGGCGTATGAACAAAGGTTGGGAATGTGGTATGACGGCCTAGCAGAGTGTAGGCTGCTAGGTAGTGTCTTGGATAACGTAACATAGAGAGAGATTAGAACTCTGTTCAATCGTTCCAATAATACAGCCCAGCAGATAGGGGATGAATCACGGCCCACGATGTTATTGAAGGCGAACTTGGAGCGCGACCGAGGAGGACGTTTCCTTGATCTGCTGCGCGATGGCTGCTGTCGGCTGGGAGATAAAATTAGTCGCTGAGCTTGATGAACAATGAGAGAGAGGGTGTTGCTGGAGGGTTGTTTTATGCGACAGTTGTTGTGCTGTCCCTTTCTCCTGTATTTATTGAGACCAGCGCTACGAGTTGTGGGCTAACCTTGGTGGCAAAGTGCAACCATTTACGTAGAGATTGATTCAAAAATAACGTCGACGTTATCAGTAAAGAGTGACTTGAGTTAATACGTATAGCGTTCAAACATGAGTGCACGGGAATAGCAAAGTACTTGGTCCCGTCAAGGTTATATTTTCTCCCTCTGCATCTTCCTTCGCCGAGCCACACCTCGAATCTTGTGGTCAATTGTATTCAAATATTGTTGTCGAGTATCTTGGCAGACCTGAGATCGGGCGCTAATAGATGGTCAGGCAAGGGTTTCGGTCTCTTCGAGATAGATGTCAGGAGAGGCGGCGATACGGCACGGGCAGAAGAAGACACCGCAGGAGGGCTCTTAGTGCTACACAGAAACAAGGTTGTCAGAAAAGTCCAAAAGATAATCAGCAAAATGAACCTTACGCTGCAGTCACCACACGAGCAGGAGCTGCAGTCACCAGCGCAGCAGTTGCAGGAGCAGGGAGACATGTTGAGGATTGTTAGGTGGGTGGTGGTTTGTTCGAAGATCGGCTATAGACTTGGGCTGTTAAGGAATGGAGGACTTGCGGATGATGAACAGAGCAGACTCGAGGGTCGGCCATCAGGGTATTTATACACTGGTTTCTGAGAGATTCCTCAGACCTCCGGCGTGGGATGCATTTTCGTGCGCATGCTATCACCCATCGTCCCCATCGTAGAAAAGCCTGTTTAAGGGAAGGTCCAGCAAATCATGTAGGAGGGACGGGTGGAGTATAGACCCCAGGTCAGTTCGGCGGGTTAAGGTAGGATCAGTGTTCGTTCGTCGCGAGGTCGATAAAAGGGTACCGAGACAGCCGCCGATTAATGTCGAAGAAAGGATGCGTGGTGAACCGCCGCTCGGGTCCCACTTAGACAAGTGGCAGTCAGGGCGTCGAAAGGCCTATGAAAAGGCCAAAGCAACAGAAAGCATGGATCTGCGCGCAGCTGGACGTACAAGGTCGTTGTGGAGGGTAAGCGAGGTGACAAACAGGACCAGGGGGGTCTTGTAGTTTGAGGGGAAGTGTGCAGTTCGATCCATAGCTCCACTGCAGCGAGAATTCTTCGCACGTATGCGTAAACAACAATGGTACTTGCTTTTCGAAAGGTTATGGGGTGTCCGAAATTATTCTTATATGTCACCTTGGCCCCAGCTGAGTACCCTGGGGGCTGTCCGGGCTCAGTAAGGGAGAACGAGCAACTCTTGACTACCCTGCGGGCAGCCCATCGGGAAGACAGGGTGCGGTATCTTTCAAACAATGCACGGGACAGCCAGTTTTCCAAGTTTGAGTGGGCAGGTTATCGTTTCAAGGGGACAGGGAAGTAGCGTTCGATTCCAGTGAGGGAGCCTGAGAAGCGGCTACCACACCCAAGATGTCAGCAGGCGAACAAACTGCCCAATCCAGAGAAGGAGGTAGTGACAATAAACACTGTACGGGGCTCTTTTGGGCTTGTAATTGGAATGGGAATAGTCGAACTTTTGCAAGGACAACACATGTGAGACCAAAGTCGTGGGGGTTAGTGCACTCAATCTGCCTTGAGCGTCCCTAATATCTCTTAGCATGCTCATAGCGGCAGGAGGAACTCTAAGGGTCTGATCTATCGTCATTGACTTTTGATGGACACCCTTCATTGTGGGATGATCCGTTGCCCAAATTCATGAATTGGACGATATCATACCGAAACACCCGCGAGATATTCCGTACATAAAGAGCCAATACTGTAGCGAAATGCTAACTATACAGTTTTAGGCTTTGAGAAGCTGCGTAAAGCCCATACAAGGGCTGAGCTGACTGCTTTAGTGAGATAACAGAGCGTAAAGATGTTATTATCAAATAGTCATAGTTGATTTGTGAGATTTTTTGCTGTTTGTGACAGTGTATGAAGTTAGAAAAAAGAACTGAATTGATAACAGTTCCCCACACTATTACATATATATCCTCAATATATGTAGTGCGAAGTCATGCTAAACTCGTTTTGCTCTCCTTGCACTGTGATTAACTAGATTAGAACAAAGATATAACTGCAGGTGCTCTCTGATTGGAAAATGAACAAGCATCCCACCCAAGTTGTTAGACTTGTTAAACTCAAAAAATTTATTCCTTACTTTTGTGGCATTGCAAGGAACTTGAAGGTAACATATTTTTTCTATTTTTCATTTCTTTTCCTCTCCCCCACCTTTTTTTTTATTAGAAATGGGCATGAACAGTAAGATCGGATATGCTAGATACACACTCGGCAAAATAACTCGCCCTGCGTCGTCTCGGATGACGGGACGACTTCGATGAGCGGCATCAAATAGGGCCAGGTATAAAGGGCGGATGACTGCGAGACGCGATTTGTCTTCTATGTATGTGTTTTCAGAGAGATACCGAAATGCCCAAGGTCGACGCCAGAACTGCGCTAGTGAGGGTGCATACTAATCGATTGTGGACTAGAAGTTGCGCTTGAATTCCAGCTTCTCTTATCCTTGCTTTATGGGGATATCGGCGCCCATGCAGGCTCTTGCACCTCCGTCACAAGGAGCCTTGGACCAATGAGGAAGTCTACCAGACTTGAAGCTGTCGACTCAGAAACAAGGTACAGCGGCGATTAGACTCGATGCAGTGCTGTAATCTGGCCTCTTGGTGAGAGACTCTCACAGGGCCACAGCCAATTGGCAGGTGAAGGGCGAAGAAAAGGCCAATGATGCCAGGCCCAGTCAGCCCAGTAGGCAGCTGGGAGGTTGCAGCAAGGGGGAGGAAGTGGAGAGAAGTCATAGTGAAAGGGATCAGCAAGTGCCATTGGTAAGGCTGAACTGTCAAACCCTTTAGCGGGTCTAAACTACTTCAGAAGCTTTACAGAAGATGATCATGATATTCGTAGATCGGAGTTCGGCCCGAAGCTCAGACAACAGGTTCGCCGTGACCTCCGAACACATAAGGCTCGCAAAGGACAGTCTTCGATTTTAAACTCTTGGGACCATTGATGCCTGAATGATATTTTTTTTTTCACCTTTCATATCCCTATAATCTGAAAAATGTCCTCTTCCAGCCTGAAAGTGGCTTTAGTCACAGCCTCGTCCGCCGGCCTGGGGGCGGCCATCGCGAAGGTCTTAGCAGCTAATATGCGAGTCATTATCAATTACTCGTCAAACGCCCAACGCGCTGAGCTCGTACAAGAAGAGATGACCAATATCGCTGGTGGCAACAGTGTCATCAACGATCAGGGGGAGAAGCAGCCTCGCTTCGCTGCAATATGCGCAGACCTAGCAAACCGAGTGGACATCAAGAGGTTAGTTGCTGAGGCAGTAAGCATGATGGGGAGGCTGGACGTTGTCGTTTCGAATGGCGGTTGGACTCGAATCAGGAAATTCGATGACTTGGACCAGAACGTGGATGAGGAAGACTGGGACCGGTGCTATGAGATCAACGTCAAGAGTCATCTATATCTCCTGCACGAAGCTCAGGTATATCTTGATGCAGCACAAGGATCGTTCGTGACCGTTGCCAGTGTTGCTGGAGTAAAGCCAAGCGGTAGTTCAATAGTAGGTTGCCGTGCTACGCCTACCTGGGCGCAGTTTATTCTTCCTACCTTTTTTTCACCGTCAACTAACAAATCTTTCAGCCGTACTCTGTAACAAAAGCGGCTCAGATCCACATGGTTAAGTGTTTAGCACATGCGGTTGGGCCTAACATCCGAGTCAACTCTGTGTCGCCTGGTATTCTGTTGACAGTAAGAGCCTCCTATGCGAGCGTCCATTGATACTTCGTATATGTCAGAGAAGCTTGCTGAACACGACTCAATGACAGGATTGGGGCCGCCAGTTCCCAGAAGACCATCTACAGGCAGCAAAGGACGGAACGCTCCTGAAACGATTTGCAACAGTCGAGGTACGAGTATTTCCTGTCTCTGGCAACGCTCGGTACCAATGTGAAATCAATAGGATGTTGCACAAGCTGTCAAGTTACTGGCTCTGAACAGCTCCTTGACCGGACATAATCTGATCATCGACTCTGGATTTTCTATCTGAGTTATTGACCATAGGGTACCTTATAATTCTATTAAAATACACCACATCATGCTGCCCATGGTCATGTGATAAGAGTAGACAGTGAAGCTTCATCCTGCAGAAGTCCGTCGAGACCACCAAAAACAGCCTCTTGACTGCTAGAGCTCGTTAATGCAATTTTGGTGCCTTCTCTACCAAAGCCACCTTTCTTGATAACGCAAATCTGCCAGGGTATAAACGTTTCCTATATTCAACGGAAGGGGACTGCAGTAACCTACGGAGACGCAACATCGCTGGTTGGCCCGGTATTGAAAGCCACCAGCCAACCTCGAGAGACTCGAGATACAAAACTACGGTGAACTACACCAAAAATTGCTTAGCGGCAGGCCAGAACCAATGGCAACAGTTCGGACCCAGCACAAGAAGTAGACTAATTGGGTGCAAAATGATCTGCTTGTTCAGCCAGTATGCGATATTCCCCCACGTCCGCAGGAAAGGACCTTGAGCCATAGTTCTCTAAACCCAACTCTAGTCATGGTAGTCTTCAACCTCATCATATATTTGCCGAGTGCCACGTGTATACATACTAATTTGCCGTCTCTTTCCCGCGGCTGGTGATTGAGTGAGAATGTTTGGTTAATGACTCGTGCGCTGGCTGAGATAGCTAGAACAGCGGTGGCCGGAAGAGTCTAATGAACTGTCTGAAGTGATGTAGTACGAAACTGCGGGAAGAGGCAGCAGTGTTTCTTTCATCAAAAAAGGTTGAATTTCAAAAGGTATTGATGCCTATATGGATAGCTTCATGTTCTTATGTTTCCTGGCAATCTTATTTTTGACCTTGAGCTAAGTGAAAATCGTGTAAACAGACTTGTACTCAACGGCCGATTATAACAAGAAGTACTCCTCCATTCGGATACTGCTCGTATGCCATTCCAGCGAGCCGAACCCCAACCGTCAAGAAAGTGTTTGGCATCTGATACGTGCGGAAGTGTCGTGCCGAGTATGTTGCTCACTTATACTTTTTCACGAAGTCCAGTAGAGCCTTGTTGACTGCCTCGGGATTTGTGCAGCTAAGAAAATGCGCGCCTCCCTCCACAAGGACGAGCTGAGCATCGGGGGAATTGGTGAGAAGGCCAATTTCCTCATTCGCATTAGCCACGGTATAGATAACATCTGCCGTTCCCTGTTAATGTAGCTGAGCCATGTCCATCTGTGGATATGATTGTGCTGTTGAGCTTACGTGGAGCCATAGCACCGGGCACTGGACATCTTGGAGTCGCAGGTGAAGGCCATTGCGCTCAGCCAAATTGATAGCAGCCATGCGGATCCGGCGACGGCCGTCATCTCCCTGGTAATTCTGCATGATCGTGGAGCGCCAGAAATCACGGTCTTCAGTGGAGCAGTCATTGAAGCCGATATTGATGAGCACGTCGCAGTAGTCATTGTCTGGGGCAAAGTCCGGGGTCGGTTCCTTGCTGGACCACTGCTCAATGAAGGGCTTGAGGAGTTTGGGTCCGTCCCAGCATCCTAGCTGTCGAGTTCGCTCGGATTCAGAGTCCAGCGAGGTTCCGAGGGGGATGATTCCCAGAATCTAGCCACGTCAGTCTCGCATACGACGTAATAGGTAGTAGGAATTACCTTCTCGGGTCGCATCAGCGCCATCATCACAGTGATCCAGCCACCTTGGCTCGTGCCGAGCACGAAGGCCTTGTCAATTCCCAGCGTGTCAAGCACTTGGAAGTTCATTTCAGCTGTGTCCCAATAGGTCCAGTGCTGGCGGGCTGTCCGCGTCTGGCCGTGGCCCAAGAGCTCGATGGAGAGTAGATTCACACTCTCTGTCAGCTTCTTGTCGTTGTATTGAGCTCGGTACAGCTCAGAAGACGTAGTGAAAGAGTTGACAAGCACCATTGTGGGCTTGGTGCTGTCGTAGGGATGGGCATCTGATAGGCAGTATCGATGCCTCCCAAGTGAGCAACGCGAACAGTCTTTGTGTTGGGCATTGTAATGTGTCAACTAGTTCTTCGTAAGTTCGGGTAGAGAGCAAAGTCAGCTGGAGACAGAAGTAAGGAATTAACAGGTATTTGTATCCTGTTCCAGAAATTGAGCTTGAGGGGTGAGAAACATACCAGTAGTAGCTGAAGGTATGTGATTCAGGTCCTAGAGTGGTGTCACGTTAGGAAGACGGTATGGGGACTGATGAGGGGCCGGGGACGAGCGCATGATAATCTCCACAGGGGTAGTCGTTTGGCCCGGAACTTTGGGCCATGTACATGGACAAGACTAGACTCTTACGGTTATGGGTAACTTGGGCATGATTGGTGAACCTGCTTAAGTGTAGTCAATGGTGTGAACATTTCCCGGTGGTTCCGAACTTTGCCTCTGGCGTCTTATTCGGTCTCTTTTCCGCGTAGACGGCTTTGCATGTCTGCGGCAGCGACTTGATATTATGCCTGCTGTGCGAACTTGTCTGCTCCAGCATGTTTCTTGGGCTTAGGACTTATTCTTGTAGGGGCTGGCGCGTATGCCAGAATCCCAGAAAAGCCCAGAAACAAGATGGAGCGTGTTGTTTCTAAGTGAGGCTCTATAGCCTATTGGACACAATGTGTGGGGAAGACCCGTGGCCGCGGGCGGGATTAGCTGTGAACTGGGAGATGTATAGATGAGGAACCAGGGGTGACCTTACATGAGGCAAAATAGGGCATTACTCCATGTAGTGCGTTGTTTCAAGATGCTGTAGCCATTCCGTGACGAAGAAACCAATGGTGAGGACGATCCAAAGGACCAGGGTAGCAATCCCAGAGCTAACATCTGCTAAGGGAGGTTAAAATATCTTAGAAACAGTTCATTGAGAGGGAGTTTTATCGTTCTGCCAAACAGCGACTATAGGTCGAATAATGGGAAACAGAAGTTGTAGGAACGGGTTATTTTAGATGTTGTGTAGCGTCTTGTATTGCTCTAGAGTTGACCAATATTGATAACTCGCGACGCTGAGACCATCGGTCATTTTCTCCTATATCTGTCATTAATCTCACTTCAAACTTAGTTTTCTCGAATTAGGTCAAATACCTTCTCGTAGGTAATTCGAATAACTGCAGTTTCCCATCGGAAGCCCTCAATGCTGTTGATCCAGCTGTGAGACCCATGTGCCTTGAGTACAGGGCTAACCCTATCGACGACTGGAGATGGACTACATAGGTTCGCTGCTCAAATACAGTGTCAAAACAAGTATAAACATGCTACTCCCCACTATCTGAGAATCTCTGGGCACACATTAGCGGGCCTAGCCCGAAAGCTGCAACAGATAGTTTAGGATTATGATTACCTCTCATCGTCAGCTGAAACAGGCTGCGTGCACTGACAGAGACAGACATCATTCCTAGTATAGAAGGGCCATATATTCACTCAGCTAGAATGCAAAGCTGACATCACAATGGCCACCGACTCAACACTACCCACTAAGAATCATATCACAATGGTCAATAATTCCCCATCCGCCGCCCGATCCACAGACGTCAATCAGCAAGAAACAGGCAGAGCCTCGCCATCACTGGTGGTTTGGAAAAGCTCAATCTCCGCATTACGTCTGCGTTTCAGCCCCTCCGATACCTCGCCGTTCGCATACACCCACTTGATTAGTTCCTCTTCCGCCACAGTGTTGGGATCCTCGCCAGTATTGAGGCGAGCCGCAAGGGTCGATTCGGCCACGGCGCCCGCGCCGACGTTATAGCACCAGGAGACGAGGGCCCCGTACTGGTTGTCGTTCAAGGTAACCGAGGAGTCGAGGGCAGAGACCACGCCGTCTTGGTAGACCTGTTTTACTCATCGTATTAGGACCTTACATCTTTCTTCCACATTAGAGGTCCCGTCGTGAGGGGAAGGCTGTGGAAGGAGACGCACAGCAATGTCCTCCGCAAAAAGCTTCACCCCATCCTCTTCGGACAAGGGGATATCATACGCGACATCCGAGCACGACCAGTCGCTGCAAAGGTGGCCGTATCCAATGGTAGGGTTTCCGTAGCCGTCGTCGTAGACATCGGGCTCCCAGCTCTCAAAGGACTTCATGAGATCTGTTGTTGCGGTGTTGACATCAGGGCCTGGACAGGCGGCCAGCGCCATGGGGAGGGCCGGGAGAGCGGACAGGAGGAGATTAACCGTTGTGCGCATTTTGAACTGGACTTTTGTGGCTCGAAGAAGTGTGAAGGTAAGTCTGTAGAGTTGATTTTTACCTTTTTCTTTTCCTTTTTCTTATGGCTTGAGCTGAAGGATGGACTCTTTATACCCAAGACGCTCTCGCTGCCACATATAGATACGACCACCTTAAGCCTCCAGCTCGAGGATCCACATCATATGCAGCGCAAGCTGGAGAAGATACGAGATACAATAACGATGATCTTGTCCCTTGAAACCGCCGACTAATAACCCGCTTCACCATTTGACCGAACAAGCGAGGCTGATTCCGCCACCTATCAGATGTGACTCCAATCAATGATCGGAAAATATCAATCATCCAAGGACCCGACGATCAATGTAACCGCACGATGCTCGCTTGCAGCTGAAGACGCTTGGCATCGCGATCCAGCGCCAAAGCCCAATACTACATGACTCGGAAAAGTCGGTCGATCTTTTCCTTTATCGTTATCAACACATGGCGTTGACTGCCAACAATTTAAAGTAGCGTGGTTATTCTATTTTTATGTCGAATGGTGGTGGTGGTGAATACGAAATACCCGCTGCCGAGGCTTGGTCTGTTGATTTTAAATGAATCCCGGTCTGAAGTCAGATTCTGAAGAAGAGACCAGCAGAACAACACTATTTTCGGCTCCTCTTGGCCAAAGCCTATGCACCAGGTGGTGCTATTTGTTTCTTTAGAAGCAATAGCATCAGGTGAGAGATGCAGTGAGATGCAGAGGGGAGGTGTTGGACTATCAGCTTCGTATTCTCTCAACCACACTTCGCGATTGACTTGCAGAGAAATGCGAACCTGAAGATGATTAAATGAGGTAAGCCGCTTGGAATGCTTCAGATTTAGGTTGGGATGAAGAGGAATCGCGCAGCCGCAGAAATTCTTTTGGTCTCGTCCTTGCTCATCGCAAGTAGTATGAAGACCTAGTGGTGTTCACCCTTCTCCATACTCGTGTAAAAGATATATGAGGCAGATGGTTACAGTATCTTCATCCAGCGAGAATTCCATCCATTCCCCTTACTTGCTTTGAATTGATGCATCTGCTCTTCAGCGAACAACCTGATGCCATACCGCGACAACCATAGATGCGATGGCACGATATCATTTGGTTAGCTAGTTCCTACCAACGACCACTCACATTTTGTCAACTCCGTTCCCATACAGTAAGCATTGGCATGTCACTGCCACGCAGATAAGGCCTCCTTGCAATGGCTGTACTGGGCTCATCTCTGAAGTTTGCGCGTTGGATGATTAGTCCTTGTTGAAGAGGATAGAGATATTCGTGGTGTGTTTAGTTGCTTGTACATATGCAAGCGTAATCGTCCACTGGGCGAAAAGTTGTTTAAATTCACGGCTAGGGATAAAATGTCACAGCGTATTCAGGCTTGCCTTTCCTTTTATATATCTCTAATTTAAGCTCTAAGTCAGCTGTTAGCGGCAATCAGATTGGTTTGTCAGCTACCATACCTACTTGAAAACGCGCCTAGAGATCGGTTGTTGCGGGCGAAATCTGGCTCGACAAAAAAAGTTCCCTGGAGTTGGATGCCGAACAACACCGACGATGGCTCCCAGGACCCTATTGAGCTACGAAACGATGATGTCTGGAAGAGCTCTGGAAGAGCAGGACTGATTTTCCTACTATAGCGAGAGTCCTCTGCGCCGGACTTCGGGGAAAATCGACCGCTTCCGCCTCGACAAATTCTGGCGTAAACAACTTTTTATATCTCTCCAGCCGCAGTATTCGGTCAAGGGCATCATCATCCCCGATGAAAGGAGGGGCATTTTCTGAATATATGCTCACTGTCTTGATGTACGTATTGAAGTTCATGCTGTTAATCCGGGTGCTTGTGCATCTACAAAGATCAGAGCAAATTCAGTGATGATTCCATGATAGTCACCAGCTTCCTGGCGCTTGAGTTGGGTCACTATTGGGTCGCTGTAAGTTTAGCCCTGGCAGAAGATGGAACCAAAAGAACCACGCCAAATGGGGATCACATACTGTCATTGGAACTCAGAATTAGATGACACATACATGCTGGCTCCTGGTGGCTCCTTTAAGCCCTTCGCTATGCTTCCGGAGCCTTACTTTTTAGCTAGTTTGATATTAAAACGCCAGCAAACGAAAAAGGCCGACCGCTACAATCTTCAAAATGAAATGAGTCGATCTCCTCGAAGAACATACCCGACCTGCTTCTGAACATTCTCAAATCGCATATGCCCGCACGACTCGCTCTCGAGATGATTGAACATTCCGGCCAGAGTCGCAAAAGACTTCGCACAGCGACCGTTGGGGCAATGGTAGACCTGTTGCTTATGGGCAGGAGAGTTCAAATGCTGATTGAGTGTAGGGAGATTAATAAACTGTCGATGGCACAGATAACATTCGTAGCCGAAGCCGTTCCAGGCCTGGACAGTAGCGGAGTAGGTGGAGTTTTCTTCGTTCCTCCATCCGATCTGCTTGTAAGTGATGACGCCGTGGGGATCTCGCTCACGGACTAGACGGTAGATACTCTCACGGTTCAGGCTTGGAGCCCGGGGGCATGCACCGGTCTCGAGGTGGTGGCTGAGGCCAGACGCGGTCGTGTACCTGACCTTGCAAAAGGGACACTGGACGTTGCGGCCGCGGTGAATCTGGGAATTGAGGTGCTATGAGAGTGGTCAGACCGGGACCCAGGGAGCGAAAGAGATTTTCAAACGTACCATCTGCAGGTTATTCTCGTTCTGAAACTGCCGGTCGCACGTCTTGCAGTAGAACCGGTAATGGCCTAGCGATTGCATGTGCTGCTCCGCTGCTTCCTCCGTGTAGAATGTGTTGTTGCATGTCTCGCAGGGCCATCTGGGCGCCCAGTGGCCCTTGGAGTCCATGTGCTGATGAGCGGCGTTCAGAGAGCGAAAGGACTTAGTGCAGGTCTCGCATTCGTAGCGGGGAGCCCAATGGCCTGTGCTGTCCATATGTTGATTGCAGGCGCGTTGGGTGCGAAAAGTGCGGGGGCAGATCTCACATTCAGGCCAATGGCCGTACTCGTCCATGTGGTCGTCGCGCTCATATGGGTCGAGAAAAAACGCGGTGCAGGTCTCGCATTCGTACATTGTGTTATTAGGCTGGAGGTCGATGGGTGGGCCTGGCGAAAGGTGAAGAAGAATTGATGGAGGGGAAGGGTGAAGAGGTGGCTGACGGGAAGTGAAAGAGACGGAGTGAATGAGAGAGGAGAGAGAGTTGACAGATCTATTGGCGTTGATCTGCCGATTATATGCCTGCCATATGCAAGTACTCTGTACGTTAGTGCCCACAGTGCCCGTTTGGCAGCTGATGGTTTGCTTCACTAACACTCTTATCACATCCAAACATTCCAACACATCAACACATCCAACACCGTCTGACCTACCACAAATCCGTCTCTCGATCAGTTTCTTACCGCTTTTGCTCCCGTATCTTCTTATTCACTCACATAACTCTTTTTTGCCACATATATTCCTTCATAGTCCATCACCATTGACCGCGACGGTTCCAACCCCGCCAGGTTCCCCGCGTTGATAGGAGACCTCCAGTGTCTTCAACTCCGCTAGGTTCCTTCGCTAGGCCCAGATCTTCTTGAGACTCCGGAATGGAAGTCTTCGTACATAATCTTCCGGGCACCCTCAGCAAAGATGTGTTGAAGCATCAGCTTGAGCCGTTCATGCGGTCTCTGGCCATCACCGACTACGACTGCGAGAAACCGAGGAAGAAGTGCTTTGGGCATATCCTGTTCCTGAATCGATCCGATGGCGAGAGATTTCTAGCTCATCATGGAGAAGAACGGCAAGCCGGGATGCGGCGTGCCTTATCCAAGCTGAACTTATTCGGATCCCAGGTACTCTGCAAACCGAGCCACCGCAAACCGAGCCACCTCAAACCGGACGAATTCGACCTTCGAGCCCTGGCCAACGAGGTGCAGGAGCGAACCAACCCTTCCCGGATAATCGAAGAAGAAGGGGGAGGACGAGGCTCAATTTCGTTTGTATTGTCGATGGCTAGCTGCGGATACACCGTGTTTGTGGAGAATGAGTTCTACGTGCCAGAGGTGGAACTCCAACAGTATGACACCATCATCTTCAAGAAACGAAATATTATTGTGCACTTGGGTAACACTCGTCGTATCAAGATTCCTTTGAGTACAGTTTATGAGCTGGTCTGGTCCAAACACGGTTCGATGCTGCTTACCTCGATCACAGTCCCGTTATTTTTCTAATGCGACGGCGATTCGCGTATTCGACTCACGTCGCCGGGTGGCCCCCAAGCCGCAGCTGTCGGGCAATGCCTTGTGTACGAATTTCAAGTCGTCTCAACTTCATCGGATTTAAAGGCGCGAATGGGCAAGGTGGCAGAGTACGACTTGAGTGTTATAAGCTACGAGTTCAAAAGAGTGCACAATTTCGACAGCTGGCACTCGCAGCTCACTTTGTTGAGAGACCGTTTGGGAGAGTACACTAGGGCTGGGACGCTGCCTTTCGGAATCTTATTCCAGCTACAAGCACTGGTCTACAACGGGTACCTTCCTCCAAATACCGTTCTTAGCCTGACCAGAAAACTGGCGAGTATCTTCAAAACAAGAAAGGTGCAAAAGACTATTCAACCTGATCGACTGGCCATCCCCCTTTGGGGACCCAGAAGAGTTCAGCATTAAAAGATTGCTAGGGGTGATCACGGGAAGAGACAAGGACCTCAGCGACGGGGCTATCGAAGCAGAGGCTTTCTTTCAGCCCGCTCCGCAACTTGCACATATTCATCGAGTTGTTGTGACCCCTTCCCGCATAACTTTGCATGGGCCAGTGGCAGAGCCTCTGAATCGAATCCTTCGACGGTTTCCAAACCATCAAGAGTACTTTATCCGCGTGCAGTTCTGCGATGAGAACGTAGAGGATGTCTACTTCAACCCTCGAATCAACAACAGTTTAATCTTCGTGAGGTTTAAGAACGTGTTCGCGAATGGCTTTCAGATTGCTGGCCGCACTTACACTTTCCTGGGGTTCTCTCATTCATCGCTGAGGTCTCGCTCAGCCTGGGTAAGCTACTATTTCGTCTCTCCTTATACCAGCTCCGCTATTCCTCGACGTTGTTGAAGACTCTGTAACTGACCTGCCAGTTCTCTGCGCCGTTCATCGACGACGACGACGACGGGGCTATCCAGAGTTATTTCACAATTATCAAGGCCATTGGAAGGTTCTCGGAGATAACTTCCCCTGCCTGTTGCGCAGCCCGAATTGGACAGGCCTTCTCGGACACCCCCTTTGCCGTGAATCTGAAGGGAAACGGGATCCGTGTACTGCGAATACCAGACGTACAAGTCGGCGGACGGGTCTTCAGCGACGGCGTTGGGATTATCTCTGCAAAAGCCGTTGATGTGTTCCACAGCGCCTTGCCGCCTCGAAATGGGGTGCCAACAATTTTTTAGGTCCGACTAGGGGGTGCAAAAGGCATGCTATCCTTAGACCCGCGTCTTCGAGGCTCCAAGGTTTGTATCAGACCTTCCATGACCAAGTTCCAGACAGACGACCAGGTAAACGTGGAAATCTGTGGCTCACGGTCAAAGCCCATCCCTCTGTTCTTGAATAGACAAGTGATCAAGATCCTGGAGAATATGGGCGTTGATGAAGAGTGGTTTATCAAACTACAGGAGCTGCGATAGAACAGCTGCGAAAGGCCACTGCAACCACCAAGAACACAGCAACATTTCTAAAAGGCCAGAGTGTCGCCGGCTGCGTCAAGCTACATCGATTATTTCCGTTGTTTCATAACCTAAAGCTGGACTACAAGGAAATCCCTTTTCTCCGAGCGGTCGTTGAAGCCATGGTCCTTCGGAAACTCCGCCTTCTGAACCCCAGTGCACAAGGGTATTACGCTGTATGGTATCATGGATGAGACTGGATTATTAAACGAAAACGAGGTCTTTGTGACCTACCAAGCCATGGACAGGTTTGCAGCTCCTCCCAAAAACTGCCGTCTGCTTGTCACCAGGTCTCCGGCTCTGCACGGCGGGGATATCCAGTACCAATACAATGTCGTTCCACCTAAGGGTCACCCACTTAGGCAACACCGGAATTGTATTGTCTTCAGCCAAAAAGGTGCTCCAGATCTTCCCAGTCAGCTCAGCGGGGGAGATCTGGATGGGGACTTGTACAACATCATCTGGGACCCAGCAGCCGCTCCGAAGCGCGTCTTTGCCCCGGCCAACTATCCCCGTAACCCGCCTCTGGATATCAAGCGTGTGGTAGAGAGACAAGACAAGGCCAACTTCTTTGTAGAGTTTATGCAATCCGATAAACTTGGCGTTATTGCGACCAAACACATGATCCTAGCCGACCAGATGGAACTCGGTACTTCACACTCCGCCTGTAAGAAAGCTTGCGCAGTTGCACTCTACAGCAGTAGACTTCTCAAAGACTGGTGTTCCTGTCAGGCTTGAGGAAATGCCGTTCGTTAATCGTAATAGACCAGACTTGTAAGCCCCGGGTTTCCTACATAAGCACAGAATCTCCAGCTAATACCTAGAAGCCTCGCCCCGGGACCCCTAGCCAAGATCCACGACAGGCAAAATATTCAACTTGAGGCCCGCTACGTACATCCCTATCCAGATGATGATATTGACTTCAGCCCAGTGCACAAGTACTATCGATCTGAGAAAATACTGGGCAAGATTTATCGAGCCATAAATGAGCATGAGATCTGGAGGAAGGCTATTCACACAACAATAATGTCTAATCCGACCACCGTGTGGAAGAGGATAATAGACTCATTGACCGGGCGGTGCATCGCCCTTGGAGCACCCGTAAACTGGAAAGCGCATGTCGAAACAGCTCGTCAAATTCGCTCACTGTACTACACCCTCCCAACGTAAAATACTGACTACTAATACTGGCACTAGGTACGAAGATACAATGTCCGATGCGATGGCTAACTTCTCCGAACACCCTGTCTACCCGTTAACCAAGCTCGAAGTCTTCATCGGCCAGGTTCTCAATAACGGCGGCGTCCAAACCAACCGACAGCGTGAATGGTCTATCAAACTCAAGGATGAATTCGAGAGAATAGCTTCCTTAATATTATCGCAAATGGCCCTCCCGGCCCCATAACGGTTTACGTAAGTTGATACGACTCATTGGAGCGTTGTCTAGCTTGCTTCCATGTTGCTGGTGAGACGGAAAAAGGTCTAGGCCATCGACGGCGGGGATGGGATCGGCTCGAAAGTTTCCAGGTTGTTTCGGCCTGTGCGTTGTTAATGGAAGTAGAGGAATTGGAAAAGAGCAGACGGCGTTACGGTGAAAATATGCGCTCACTTCTGGGCGCGTTCACACCCTCCAAGAAAGAGAAAAACGAATACGAGCCAAAACACCTCAACCGGGCTACGCAAAACACTACTTTCGAGTATGGTGAGGGTTGGGCTATTGCTGATGTCGAGGCCATGTTGCGTCAGCTTGAAATCAACACTATCGTTTGACAAGGAGCGTTGTGGTCAGACTAGGTGGTGGATGTACCCAGAAGACATCTGTTCGCAGATCATGAGTGCTGAAAGCACAGCTTCCCTGTTGATGGATCATCCGTGTCCGGTTTTCAGGGCATGGAAGATGTTTCAGAATTTGCAAGTCATGCATATCATGTACAAGAAACGTTGCATTTGACGGTGGACAAGCAACTCCAAGCTACGTGCCATTGAGGTACAATATAAATTTCGTCTACTTCCGGAATTTATGTAGGACAACAAATTCATCTATCTAGTTCAGGTCTTCAGAAGCGGTCAGATTCAGAAATTACGGCCGTACGGTCAAGAGCCCGTAGCCCTGGAATTATAGTCCTGATGAAGTCAAGATACGTAATGGGTTCTGAGAAGTCAGTATTAGATCAGGCAAGTTCGATGACCGAGCAACCTGCCCGCATAAACTTGTCAATCAAATCCGGCATCTATGTCCGTTACGGAATATAGGGACCCTGTAGTCATGCTGCCCCCGCGTAGCGTTAAGCTGTCTTTGACCTCATCAGGCCCGTCAAAGAGACGCCTTCTCCTTGCCGCTGCGGGCCTTTCTCGCTATCACAATTTCAGCACATATTTACGTTTGGGAAGAAGGGGGAAGGACATACCTGTGTTTAGTTCCTCATTTCTCCTTGCAAACCTCTCAAAAGGAACCCCCTCCACAAACCTCTCCGCCAGCGCATTCGCAGCATCAAACATTCCCAGCATCCGTTCGGCCCTCAAAGGGCCATTTGTCAACCTCTTCGTCTCAAGCATACTTCCCCCATCATTAACCTCTAACTGTCCCCGCAAATAAACCAGCACCTGATCCACGAATCCCTGTGCGGGAAAAACCCTGTTGATAAGTCCCCAACTTTCCAGCTCCTCGACAGTACACTTCCGCCCAAACATAAGAAGATCATTTGTGCGGCGCACGCCAATGCTCTGCGCAAAGGTCTGCGGAGCACCAAACTCTGGTACCAGCCCAAGGCTGTTGAAGGGAACTTGCAGGTATGCGCCAGACACGGCGAGGACAATATCCGCTAGCCCAGTGAACCAGGCTGCGCCACCGCCGACGCCAGGGCCGTTGAGTGCTAAGACGAGAATCTTGGTGTGATCGATGAGAGAACGAAAGAGCTCGATTTCTTACGCCGTACATTGATTAGTGCATGGCTTTTGGTTGGTATGGTTGAGGGTGTGCATGCACATACCGCGTGAGAACTTGCGCATGTAGAACAGTTTCTTCTCTGCGGCGGTTGCATTTTCTGGTGCTCTTGGGATGTCTTCTGCTTCATGTTAAGCCTTGCGATATTTTGAGAATATCCGGCAACTGTGCACATACGTCGAATATCAGCCCCCGCGGAAAAGAACCGCCCTTCGCCGGTCAGCACAGTAAACACTGTTCGTTCATGCTGATCTAGTTCGCGGAACGCAGAGATCATCTCGCAGAGCATGGCCTCGTTCCAGGCATTCAAGACCGACGGTCTGTTTAGCTGGAGTGTGATTGTGTTAGAGAATGCGACTACGCGCCAGAAGTGGTGTAACGTACCTTGATGATTCCAATCTGGTCGGTGATATCGAGTGTAACATGGGTATATAATGATGGCATTTTGGCCAGGGAATTGGCAGGTTCTGATGAGAAGAATGCGTGAAGTTGTTGCAAGTAAGATGAGCTGATGTATGAGTGTGAGAGTTGATAACATGCAGGGCCAGCCGCGGTTATCGGTACCCGTCTACCCCGCGTGGCACTACCGTAGTAGGAATGCTGAGACTGGATTCCAAGTTCATCCTTGTACAGACTGTGAAACATAGTCTAGAAAGAATAATAGCGCTCATTCAGTAAATAGACACAAGGACAATCTTGGAACTACCTGACTGGTATGCCCGATACACACTGTCGGCAATCAACGGGCTTGAGATAATGTGTGTCTAAAATGCTGGTTATATATTGATTCGACCGCAGTAGCAATTATAGGTTTCGGGCAACGACCGTGGTTCCGCTCGAAATATCAGATTTATTATATTACTGGCTTTAGAAATAACGCCCAGGTTAGCCGCAAATCTCTTCAAAGACATTTAAAGTATGCCTCCACACGTCCTCGCCAACTTTCTTTGCCTTGAACTCCTCTAATAGGTTCCAATTCCCCCTCGGCTCGCTATCAGAGCCCACCAAGTGGAGTTTCCCGACCTCGCCTCTCTGGTCCACCGCAGCAAACACATGCCTCTCACCACTCTCTTCGATCGGCACCATCCACGGCCGTGCAAGTGCCCAGCCGGCCTGGGCTATCGTCCGCCCAAAGAAACCCAGTTCCCGAATCACGCCTGTCTTGACGACGCCAGGAAACGAGTGGGTGAAGGAGATGGACGGATTGGATTGGGCTAGCTCGGTCAAGGACAGCGAAGTCATCGTAATGGCGTGGGTGCGCGCGTTGGCAAGGCTATAGTTTGATTCCAAGGGCAGATCGTTTTTGATCAGTTGTCCCTCGCCGCCCGCTTCGAGGACAGATACTACAGATGCGAGGCCACGTGGTTTGCGTTCCTCTGTAGCTCCAGCGGAGGTGGATTGGGGAGAGTTCGCAGCGGCATTCAGCTGTGGTAGGAGGTTCGAAATGAACCTCATCCGGGCATAATAATGCAATGACAACTTTTTATCAAGCCCTTCGTTTGTTTCTACACCTTGGTTAGCACAACCTCGTCCACTAAACGTAATCGTACAGGGAACATATCTTACCATCCCGCCCTTTGTACGTCATCATTCCCGTGGTCAGAACAAGCACGTTCACCTTCTCCTCCTTTTCTTGGATGTCTTTGCATACTTCATCGACTTTCTTGAGGAGCGAAACGTCGCATTTTAGAAAGGTGGTTTTACTCTCTGGGTTGAGAGAATTCAGCTCCTGGATGATTTTTGATGCCTGTGCCTCATTCCGTCCGATCAGATAGACCCGTGGAGCGGTGGCATTGCGTACGAAGGAGCGGGCTGTGGCTTCGCCGATGCCGCTTGTGCCGCCGACTGGATCTGTTAGCTGAGGTTGGTGATGAAGTGCTCGAGAATAGGATACCGAATACACCCACAAGCCCGGTCCCGTAGGACTTTAGACTTGAGTTGGTTTGTTTTACTTGGTCGAAAGAGACCATAGTTGCTCGGTCGATATTGACCGGTGGAGGATGCAGACAGGAGGAGTGGGGAAACTCTCTGCCAAGATATGACGCGCCAGCATAAGGTATCACGTGTTCCAAATTATACTGAACTATTGTGGTTACTAGTGCTGTGACAGTGGGTAAGCTAGTCGGAACTTAGCTCTCCAAAGCGGGTTAGCCCTCTTTGTTTGAGCAGAAGTTCAGCATGTTGGTTTTCATGATGCGTACGGTGTCTCCCACGAACGAAACGTATTGAATGTCATAATCTCTTGATTACTGTGTGTATAGGCGCTTTATAGTCTTCTAGGTGTCTTTTCTGGGTCCAAGATAGGATTGCAAATGCTAGGTATATCCGATATTGTAAGGATGCTGGATATTGCTGAGTAAGGAGAGGTCTCCCGGCTGTCAACCATATGAGGACATCACGGCGGCGTTGTCTTTCTCAAACTCTAGATGTGCAACTGTACCTGCTTTTAAGGAAGACAACTATAAGTTAGGTTTGTTGCTCTCTATCTGGTTGGATACAATATGTAAGGTTGACACCTGGCCAAGACGGTGAGATTTGGTAGTGACTTATATATAAGTAACCCAAAGGCAAGAAAAGTAAAAAATCCAAGTGGCAAGATAGCTGTTTGATTATCCAGCTTATCATAGAAGGTCGGCTTCAATACATCATTTGTGATTTTGGTATAGGTCATTTACCTCTAGTCATCCCCATTATATGGGACCGGTTTATACGGTGGGGGGTGACACGAGCTTTCGCTGGGCCGGCCGTCACTGGGCTGGGTGCAGGGTTGGGGAAAGCCAGGAAGTGGGAAAGAGGTGGTGCAGATGTGTGTGATGCCAGTATCTTTGGAGTGGTGGTATCTAGACGGACAGGTGTAATGGTTAGGGCTTAAGGACGGTGGAAATAGGAGAAGAATCTCCTAGGACAGCCGCATCCAGCATCCTATTCACCTAATCCTCTCCCTGTTTGGCATTGGAAATTTGTGAAATAATTACCGTGATTTGTGTCATGTGGCTCTCAAAAAACATGGCATGATTGTTCGTCATTCGTAAGAGTATATCTTGGTGACGACGTCGCATTATAGGCACGGCAAGCAGTCAGTTTCTGCCGGTTGGCATACCACCCAGACTTATTGCCTCCGTGGGTATCTTTACAGGCATTTATGCTACCATAATAATTTCAGTTATGGATAAATACAATAATAGACTTCACGGATAGGACTTGTCGTAGACCGAAGTAAGGCTACCTGTCTCAGAAGCTGCGTTACAACTTCGTTTGCTATCCGCATCATCTCATCGGCATCTGACACCACTACTCACGGGTGCCGTGGTTTCTATATCAAAATGTTAAATGCAGATCTATCCGGATATGCAAAAAGTTGGATCAGCATAGGATAGCCCTCCATCTGGTCCCCTAGGGCCGGCTTCTGCTGACACCGATTCCACAGCACCAAATAGCGCGATGGGTAGGATTGGATGCATCACTGGTGAGATAGGGGACTAGAAAGAAAATAGTTGATGGTGCATCTATCTGTTAGGTTGTAGTTCCCCAATCGTCAGAACTCGAGGGTTTCGAGAACCTTATTGCCGCCACGCAATCATCTACATGGGCTTGACCAAAGGGTAGGCGATATGAAGATGATTTGCGTCGGCAAAGACAGTATCGGCTGCTTCGCCTTCTCCGTTTTGGTTCGGTATTCACTTCAAATGAACAGTATCCGATAATCTTTTTTCGCATCTTGTGACACACACCTATGGCTTGATCCGGCATCCACTTCAAATGGACAGACTCGTGGTCAAAGTATGCTACCCAGATGACCGAGGCATATCACGGCTGATCCGGACAAGGACATGGTCCGTGCCTATTTCAGACAAGGTTTATTCAAATTTCCTAGTCATCCCGTCGAATTTCAAAGTCATTAGGGAGTAGTTGTGGCAGAAGCAGCCCGGGAAGGGTATGGAGCCGCGGTCAACGCCACAGCAGTAATCCCGCAAACTTGACGTCCGGACGGAGAATATGCGGGAAAGAAGGGACCGTTTTGTCAAGGAGGCGAATCCTGGGGCTGCAGGATTGTTCGGCCACTGCCAGATCCTTGGGCGCCAATTAACAGTCAAATCAGCTCCAGTTTGCCTAATATCTCTGCGTATTCTTAGGCGGAACTCTTCCAAAGGAGCTACGGCTTCGGAGCTTGAATCCTACACAATAATCACAAGGATAGGGTTGGCATCGGCTGTAGTTCTGCGGTGTATTCCGTCATGCCACTTCGGATCTATAGTTTGCCTCATTTCAAGACAGATCATGACCGGTATGAGATACTTGATACTACAGCCAGTGAAGACGTGAGCCTACTATGGATGCATTATGCGCGAAAATATCATCTACCGCATGGTGTGGCCTTGAATATCAGTTTCAAGTTGGTTCATCGAGGATCAGCAATATGAAGACGTGTAATAATTTTAAACTATATCAGCAGATCTTGCACTGGGAGCTAGAAAACGCAACCTGATTAGGCTGGAGGCAATTAAGTTAGCTGCTATTATCGAGTCTATGATTAATCGGTAGAGGGGGCGAGGCGGAAATCCGTGCCTGTTCTAGTTAGCTGATTATAGACTTCGCGATCCCCGGATATTGTCTCTATCCCCGCAACCGGGGAAGCTTTCATGATGAAATGACTATGTGGTGACAAGGATTGCATAGACTTTGCAAGTTACTTTATCTAATTTGAGCAAGCGACCAGCGAATGTTCTCTGTTGAGCTCTGCCTGGAAAATGTTATAAAAGGGCCAACTTCCATCTTCGCCAGTTCTTGACAGTATCACCTGAGAAGCACGGGTTCAACAATTCAGATTTAAGTCAACAGTATGAAAGGCCTCCAAATCCTTGCCTCGTCTGTCCTCGCCTTGGGAGCTCTGGCAGCCCCCTCGATGGACATGACCAAGAGGGCCGACCGCGGTTCCTACACTGTGTCCGGACTCGGGCAGCGCAAGCAGGCTATTTTGAATGCGGGTGGAAACACCCTTGATCTTGCAATTGCCATGCTTGAGACGTAAGTTAGCACATATCCTACTCTTACAGACCACAAGTTTAACAAAGATCCTAGGGAGGGAATGACAACCGATTACACCTACGGTGATGGGAAGACCTATGATGCTGCCAATTTCGGTCTCTTTAAGCAGAATTGGGGCATGCTCCGTGTCTGTGCCACTCGGTATGGCTTGGCGGGTCAGTCTGAGGCTGACTGGAATAAAGGCGCTATACTGAAGTATGAGTTTTCGTCCCCAAACACTGCAATCAAGGATCCCGCCTCTAATGTATGTGCCCAGTTCGAATGTCTATGCCGATGTCGCATCCCGCTGGGACTGCCAGGGATACTACGGCGTCGACCTGTGGTTTGCAGGGCACCGCAATGGTGCAAGCGGACTAAGTAATCCGAATACGGATGATATTAACAGTAATTGACCCGTCCCTACTCGGTATGCTATATTATTCTCAGATTACTGATGCCGTCTCGTAGACTACAAGAGTGCTGTCTATTGGATCCAGCAGCAGATCGATAGTAACTCCGTCTACAAGACCGATGACACACGCTTTTGGGTTAATGTCCAGGCTATCTAAAGCTTGGGTGTACTCGGAGAGAAGAGAGGAGCACAAACTTCGGCCAGTAGAAAATGGATACAGCATACGACCTTGGTTTCTTTCAGAAATGCGCAAAGTTATTTAGTCATCGTAGCAGCGTCGAGAAGTAAACCACGTCTTCCTCGATCGAGTTGGACACTGTATTGTACAGGGGATATTGGCCACGTTCCACAACACTTGAAAGTGACGCAATTCAAACTACAGATACAAATATTTTACTCCAGAAATTGTTTGTAAATGTATGACAGCTGGTTTTAAATTGCAACGCCTTTGACATAGTAGAATAAGCCAGTAGAGCATGATCTAGCAAGGTAAAAGTGATTAGAGCAGAATCATTATACGAACTACCTTTTCTAGTCAATTCCTTGTTTTCTAGACAAAGGCCTGATTATTTCAGGTCTCACTTGCCTCGAAGCGACTCCAGGGGGAAAGAGATGGTAGTATTATATAATATAGTATATCCCATCGACCGGGCAATCTGACAAGAACAAGGCCGCTAAAATTTACAGAAGCCACTAGAATAGAGTTATGGTTTAGTTGGCGTTTTTTGAAAGCATTATATTGAGATCAGAGACTACATCAGGGAGCAGGGTTGGCTAGCATAAGCTTCCGAATTTCCTAGTCACGTCCAGCAAATAAGGAGGATTGGTACGAAAGAAATAGCAACTATCTTAACGCAAATGGAAAGCAGTATACTCGCCCATCTACCCACAAACCTCACCTTTCTCTTCTACGCCCTCCCCAGGGTGCCGGGTACGAACCACTAATCGCATAGAGCTATCAGATATAGCCACACGGTATTGACGCTGCTCAGCATAAACACCCATAGTACCATTAGATGGCATCTGCCGCATGTATTTTGGCGAGGGCCTAGAAGATCCCCAATGAATCCCCGAGACCTTAGCCAGCTAAGATCTCACAAACTAGCCGCACTAGAAGCGGTTTAGGGTTATTGAGGCCGGGACTGAAACAGAAGATGCCGCAACAGACCAGTTTTGTTCTTAGTGGGCGTTAGTGTCCTGGCGGGGAGTACTTGGGGTGCTGGCGTGAAACCTTCCCATCTAGAATTCTATAATAAAGTTTTGTATGTATACTCTTTCGAATGATACCTTTTCCGGGCCCAGGTGCCCAAAAGGTCGATGTCCCGAATAGTGGCGGGAACAGTAAGGACTCATGGCCACCTTTCACAGCCTGTTGAACATAAGAGGAGATGCGGGGAGACGCACGGAAGAATATGGCGGGACGTTGTTTCTCCTAAGCAGGCAATTTTCCTCAACACAGTCAAATATCATAGAGTTGTAGCAAGATCGAAAATGATGGCTTCTTCTGTTTCAGCGTTGGCGTTGGCCTCCGTTAAACACGGATTTCCGCCTCATATACCTCAAATAGGCAGTCTTGGCGCCAATATCTCCGGGTCTCCGAACCTTTAGGGCTATCTGTAACTCTTCTATGACATTATCAAACGGTCTGCGGAGAAAATCTGGGGACTGCCCCTTTCCAGGTATTGGAGCACAGCTCTTGGCTCGGCGTGGTCTGAGGAATATGTCTAGGGCCGTGCTGATCTTTCTCCCTTGGACCTGCATGGGTACCTGCGCTACTTGCGACGCGGGTGTGTTGCTGTAGTATGACTGAGGATAAACTCCATAGCGTTAGATGTTATATCCTGTAAAGTCTCCATCCTGAAACCAGGACAAGCTAGCTCGAAAAATATGTTCGAAGTCAGGTTGCTTGACAGAAGAGGCAATCTTCTTGCAGATTGTTCGATCCAACGGAACTATAAAGCGATAGAGAATCAATGTGGCTCAACTTTTTTTTGTATGTCAAAAAACCATCATCTTGACCAACAACCCAAAAAACACCAAATAACACGATGAAGTACTCCCTGATCCTTCTTCCAACCGTCGCATCTCTCGCCTTCGCAACTCCGGTTGCCGGACAGTAGGGCTCAAATCCTTCAGTCGACGGGCTAAACTTTGTCATTGATGGCCAAACTGGCTACTTTGCCGGGACTAAAGCGTACTGGCTCCCGTTTCTTACTGACAACGCTGATGTCAACCTTGCCATGAGCCATTTGGCGGAATCGGGCCTCAAGATCCTCTGTGTCTGGGGTTTTAACGATGTGAACACCGTTCCTGCCGATGGCACTGTCTACTTTCAGCTCCATGCGGACAGCGTTCAACTATCAACACTGGAGAGTACGGCCTCCAATGTCTAGATTCTGTTGTTTCGGCGGCATTATTCCTTTGGTGAACAACTGGGATGATTACGGCGGAATGAATGCCTACGTTGCGGCATATGGAGGCGACAGCAAGACAAGCTGCTCGTCGCCGGGACCAGTAGCTGAACGTACAAAGCGCTCTCGGAATCGGAGCGAATTTTGATCGCGCCGCAAATTACGGAGGCAGTGAGAAATGTGTGGTTGTTCTTCTTGGTAGCTGGGATACTGAGTTTTATCCTGACACCTCCTTTATGGGTAAGTTCTAAAGCCTTTCCGTAAACACAATGACTAATTCGTGGGGTGTTCAGAAAACCAGAATGAAATGGCGAATGCTACTACCGGAGGGGCTCGAAACTGCGATCGACCAGAATCTGAATGTGATAGTGAGAATATAGATTGGGACTCTAGCTAGCTGCACGGCTGGAAATCGAAGCCGCCATATCAACTCTGGAGTCAAGGCTACGGGAAAGCCCAGTCACGAAAAGCTAATGAGATGATTTGGTTAATTATGCAATAAGACACTTGATAATCACCATAAATGAAGAGTTTAGTTCTGAGAAAAAGAGTTAGTCTCAGCAACTAGCTGTCTACATATTCGCATACCCGTCAGCACCTTCTGGTCGGCCTTTGATATTGTTATACTCAATGATGGCACAGAGGACATCACACTTGCTATCAGGGTCTTTAAGAATGAAGAGCTCAATAGCGCGGTAGCAGACTAAGTCTGGAAGATGGTTAGCGCATTCGTTCTTTCGGCGGATTCGCGCTGGAAAACGGATGTTCTTCAGATTCGAGAAACTCCAAAACATGTCTGGGAAGGTCGCTCTGAAAAGTCTGCCCGCGTCTGCGTTTGCCCAGTGATGACTTATGGCCATTCTGGGAAGCTTTGGAGGACTCAATACACCCAGTCGCGTTACAAAGATGGCAGACCAGAGATGTACTATGGCGAACTGGTCAATCATGCTCCCGTGACGGAAAAGGCTCAAATATATCCAGTGATGGTGATATCAGATGCAGAAGACACTAACATCAAGGGTGGCATTCTTCATACGCCTGGGATGTTTCGCTCTCCGGGCACTACTTAAACTACCACTGATGTTAACAGTGGAGTTTTAGGGGCAAAGAAAAACTAACTTACTTGCCGCATCTGTTCATAGACACTGCCATTCAGACCGCGCCGGCAAACAGATCAAAGTACTGGCAAAGTCGCCGCCAGTACTCATCATAAACTGGAAGAAGCGTCTCTCGTGAGGTCCTGTACATCCAATCTATTTTAGATTACAGCAAGCTAATAGCAGCATGGGCTTTCGTGTATTCCAGAGTAATCCTCATAGTATCTTCAAATTATATGATTAATATATACTTATAGTAAGAACTATATTTTTTTATAATTTGTGTTATTCATTTATTAGAATATAATGGCCCTAAATTTCAAGTAAATACAGGCGGTCAACTGCCTCAGCAATAATATTCAGTTTCTTCAGTTTTCTCCCTACAGTCGCTGTAGACTAACCGTGCTTGGCCGGTGCAGGATAGTGACATGTAGCACGTACTCGAGTGCTAGAGCAGCGGTTCGCTGAGGGAAGTTACAGGTGGAAATGCGGCCGTTTATGGCCTCAGTTGCGGCCATTTCCAGCGTCGGTTTCACAAGTTCTCATATTTAGGTGTAAATGTTGATTCCTTCAAACTGCGATCAAAGTTGGGGCGGACTCTCTTTCCAAATGAATATCAATACCTCTACCATGTTCCGAGCCCTGAAACTCGGGGAATGCTGGACCTTTGCATATTGGCC
Organism: Aspergillus foveolatus; assembly: GCF_047715535.1. Lineage (NCBI taxonomy): Eukaryota > Fungi > Ascomycota > Eurotiomycetes > Eurotiales > Aspergillaceae > Aspergillus > Aspergillus foveolatus. Next base: position 8,105 of record NW_027396175.1, on the reverse strand, counting down.
TGGCCTTCAATATGGTATCCGGGCTTGCTGATGTCCTCAAGAAGATGGAACATTGCCATTAGTCTCCGGACTTGGTGTTACAAAACATACAAGATTTTCCAGAGCTCGTGTCACGTCATTTTATTACTTGTTAATATGCATTCCACCCTCCTTAATCTCCCGAAAAAGTCCACTGTCTGGAGCCAGGTCCGGGAATTGTACAATGGCAAAATACTTCCTGAGACCGGTCCCTACAACCACAAATGACTCTATTACCTATCTCAGTCTTTCCTGGCTCTGGGTTCTTATCGTCCTGGCCGAAACAGCCCCGCTTTCACTGGCCCGCGTCTTCAGTCTTCCAGGCTTTGTGGCGCTGGCTTTCATGGGAGCTGCATCCAATACGCGCACCAGAGTGCACCGTGGCGCTGGCGACGGATTGGCAAGTTTGGTATTCCTGTTTACTTTACATTTTATCAACCTCCTCTGCATCACTCGAGTCGATTGCAGAATCAAACGTGGATCAACGCTCAAGGAGAGCCGTCTGTCTCGATACCGCCAGGCGGCCTTTTACATGTCGTGCCTTCGAGGGACTCAGTCCGAGCACCAGATCGCCAGAATACCTCCTGCGCCGGCATGCTTGAGAAAGAGCACCAGGTGGAGTTTTATCGGGTATCAAATGTGTGTGGCACTGTGGCAATTACTGTTTCTCAGCTTCGTGTCTGATATAATGAGCTGCATACCCCAGTCTATGCGTGATCGATACTTCGGTCAAGGCGCGGAACTCCAAGTCTTCACTCTGAATCGTGCCAACTGGTTCGCCAGACTTATGGTGACACTCATCCCGACATTTCTCTGTGCCCATTTTGGCATCGACATCGCATACCGCTTCCTATCGACCTTTTGTGTGCTGCTTGGGTTGACCAGCGCGGAAGCCTGGCCACCGTTATTCGGGAGCATTCATGACGCGTATACAGTGCGCGGTTTTTGGGGGTAAGGATTTCCGATGATTTCCAGTTTCTTGATGCTAATGCTTTAACTCACCGAAACAGCAAGACATGGCACCAAAACGTCCGTTGGCCACTAACGAGCTGCAGCACCTTCATTACGCTACGCGTTTTCGGCCTTCGCCGCCCATCTACCCTCGAGCGATATGTGCACCTAGGCCTCACATTCTCCTTGTCCGGCTTGATGCACGCGATCGGCGCATTTCTCGAGTCAGATAACCAGGAAGCATTGGGTACGCTCTTCTTCTTTGCGTCCAACGCAGCGATAATCATGGTGGAGGACGCACTCCAGCATCTGTGCACGAAAATGGACCCAGACTCGCGGCGCAAATATACGACCCAGCCACCTAGCGTCTCCAGATTGATACTGCAGTATGGCTGGGTTCTGAGCTGGCTCGCTCTCGTAGGTCCGTTTTGGAATTATCGCATGCTCCGTGAGCACTGGGCAAGGTTATGGCCAGCGGCCTCCGCGCCCGCTAGCCAACACGCTGTAGTCACCATCGCCGCTAAGGGGTGTTTTGTCCTGATTTCGGGGCTTTTGATGAAGGTTATTTTTAGGATTGAATTGTGAAAATGCGTCATATTTATAACAGAAATGCAAGCCTTGCTCATAGCAGCAACGTTGTTTAGTGCTGTGAGGAGTATATAGATTTGTAATGGGATTACTCTAGCGATAGAATTTTGATGTTGTAAATTTGATACAATGTAAAAAATAATGTATTCCTCACTAGGAGGAAGCTCCATGTATCATCATAAATTTTCCCCAATTCATTGAGCTGTACATCCCGAGTCAATAAATCACGAAAAAGTCAAGAAGCCAGCTCTGTATTGCTGTGGACCCTTCCAGCCAGGCGTTGATAGAGTAGCTACATGGGGCTACGATCCGTCGTTCCTCGTTACGCTCATGGAGACTTTGCTACGGTTGCACCACAGATATATTCTCCGCCCGAGCGACGAGGCTTGCAGTGCTGGCTTGGAAAGAGGTTCTCGGGCTGCTGGACTTCTAATCTGTGGATTACCAGTGCTTCCGTGGGTATTTAACATCGGGTAGACCAGCAATGATAGGGCCTCGAGTTTGGGTGACTTTAACGTGCCCCCGCCCCCGGCCGGGAAAAAAAAAAAAAAAAAAAAAAGATTGGGGATCCCGAGAAGAAGAGCCGTAGTCGTGCGTTATGTATATTTGCTGTGGAAAGTGTGACGGACTGAGGAATATCAACTACATGTGCGTACATCACCTACATTATTTAGAAGCCGATGCCGTTCAACGCTATGCTAGAATTTAGGCCATTGATACCAGACATGGATCTGGAGAAGCAGATGAGGAAGAACGAGAGCCACGAGGGAGCCGTTCCACCAAGCTAACGCCTTCCCTCGCCCGTAGCGATACTCTCTTCAGCCCTCTCTAGACAAAAACACACTCGCCAACCCGCCAGATATCACCCTGGCCGTCAGGTCCGCGGGGAGATCCCCCCGGTACAGGATGCAATACCGGCCGACCAGGGTCCGAATCACACCATCTCTCGCATGGAGTCGTACTAGCATCGTCGACATCGCGTAGACAGACCGAACCCGGGCGTAGCGCGCGTGCCGGTACTGCTGTAGTGTGCGTTCGATCTCCAACGCCGTGGGGAGAGTGCGATTACACCTAATATTGAGGGGAATATTGGTTTGGGTTTCTAGTGCAGACACGTCCTCCATAGCCATGTTCGCTCTTGGCTGATTTTCGGAGTCATCTGGGAATGTCACCACTGTTAGAGCTAGCGGTTGCCTGGTACATCGGCTGAGGAAACCCTACCTTGTGGACACTAGCACCCGTAGGCACCATTCGGCCATAGTGCCAGATTTAAAAGAAATTCTCCTCCAGCGTGGTCATTGACGATATCTCACCACAGTCCCATAATGGTTATTTTTATATATCGTTAACCGCGCCGCAGCATCCGCGCCAGAAGGTGCTTGCCCTGGATAAGGTTTCTAGTCAACAAACTTGAGACACTCTCTCAGGGCTCCCACTTCCATCAGTACGCTAGTTGCCATCTCTTCAGGATTCGTTTATCTAGTAGCCTTATTAATATCCTTCATGTACTGTAACCCCGTCTTCTGGGGAAGAAAACTAGCCGCTCATGCCCTAATTTCAGGGCCAACAGTCGCGCCCCTACCCATCGACTCAACCAAACGCCCAAATCAAACCCTCCTCCATTCAAATCATTCATATTTCCAACGTACTGGAACACATACCCCTGTTCCCCAATAGGCCTGCCTTTCAGTTCATCAGCGGGGCCGTCAGGATAAACCATCCGACAAGCTCCTGGCCGGTAATTCCCCGTTTCATACTCCGCAAGACGCTCGGCGTGCTGCACGCTCTCAACACGATAGACAAATCCTTCAACGACACAGTTCGAGTCCGCGCCATGCTGACTCTCGTCCACAGGTATAACGGCAGGATACTGCCCCCATAGCTTCACCTTGTAGCCGAAGATCCGGGCTGGTCGAAACTCTGGCACGCTGTCGAGTAAAACGAAATTTGTGGTTAATGAAAACACAGTTCCCTAAAGTGCTGTTTGCATGCATTACTCATTAGTCTTCCGCGAGCTGTCCAGAAAAATAAAAAATTAACTGGAAGGAGACAGGCCACGGAAAGATAAAAAGGCTTCAATATGGTGAAACCAAAGACAGGCAAGCCTACCCACACTTAATTTCTTTTCTAGACACAGACCTGCACAGTCGCTCCCGTCCCCATGGCGCTGTACCAAGCAGTCTTAGCGAGGAGTAATCAATTTATTTGACCTGTAATAACTCGCAGTCTCAACCCTCCCACCCTCACTTTTTCAACTTCTTTCGACAAGCTAAAGCGAGCAGACCTGCAAAATAGCCCTGACCTCTTTCTCCCAAAACTGTTATATACTTCTGATAACACGCCCGGTAACCTTCTGACCGTTTCAGAAACGCTATCTGAGCAAGGTCGGCATAGCTGACTCTTTCCCCCTTCAAAGGGCGGATCCACTGGGTTTTATTCAGCATCTCCACAATTATCTCTATCTCACAGCCATATCATTCGAGGACGTTTACACATCATCCTCCGTAGCCGAAAATACCTAAGACAGGTAATTCTCAAATTTTACTCCCCTTGTCTTAGTGAATTATTCCGCTCCGCGTTCGTCAAGGGTAGACGGTACCTTCGGCGCAGTCTATGAGATCGCCGCCCTGACGACGCCACCAAGTAGGACATTTACTTCAGCGGCCATTTGGATATTCTCTTGCCCCTAGGAAAACGCTCGGGCCGTCAAAATCCTTACTGAAATATACTGCGATAGGAGGAAACCTATGAGCGTCACGTACGGACTTTCACTACTCTTCATCCGTTGTCAATGTTTGCTGCGAGGGCATATAGTGCTGGCAGTCTCGCGGTGCGTGGGGAGGAATACTCGTGGATTTAATTAAATGTGCGATATCAGGTTATGAGATGCATGATCCGGTGTGCGGATAAATTGTGGTTCACCACCAGTCGTAGTCTGAAGTATTCAGAACATATTTGTGGATCAGTCTCTAGATGAGAGATTGTTGAGTGGGCGGGTGGGAAGCTCTAAGGTATATGTAGCCCTGGTCTGTCCAACTCAGCGGGACAGTGCAATTAGGCACCCAGTCATTGAATGCAGAAGCATTTACTCCCTGTACTGTTGACTATCATAATGAGGTAACTATCTGGGCACCGCTGCAAGTACAGTGTCCTCGGGTCGTTGATTTAGGCCGCTCCTGGCTTTTTGTAGTTACGCGACATGAGACAGGTAGTTTCTGTTGTGAATGCTCAGAGGGGAAAGGGCAGAAGGGAGCTGTATCAACTACACGGACGTAGCCTACTAAGGATCGGATGCCATATGACGATTGATTCTCTATCTTGTTGACGATAGATCTCTTCACTCTTCCACACTCTGTCTATCTGTTGAGGGGTCAGATCCTCAGGGGTTAGAGGTCGCGCCCAAGCCACGATGTCACGTGGCGTAAGCCGGCATATACATGACATTCCATATCAGTTTCAGTCAGTCAGATATCTGTTGACTCGAGGGATTTCCGAGTTTGATATAGTTATAGGTTTATTGTGCACTGGTCAAGCGGCCTGTACTGAGTGAACCCGAATGCTTGGTGATAGTAGTTGTGCAAAAGGGTTCTAGGGTAGAATTTGTCAGCATTTACAGCTAGGCCATAAAAGCCAATTGGCAATATGCCGGTCCTTATTTTCCAACACACCCCCTAGAAGGTCGGCTGATTGCCTGTTTTGTCCCTTGGGTCATTGGTGGTTTACCTGTAGCTAGGATGTAGCTACCTTTAATCCCCCTGCTTAGGATCTGGCTTTACGGAAAAGATACCACAGGTGGGAATCGATCATCGAACCAACTTCTTATGGCCGGCGTTTGTGTATACAAACGGACTCCGGGCTTATACAGCCATTCCGGGCTCATAACCTGTCGTTTAATATGTCAACGAGTAGATCGTCAAGTGCATTGATTGTCTAAAGAACTAGGAGTAACTTCGATGAGCATCAACTATAAATACACACTGATCGAACGATCTCAATATTGATCCGATTGCATAGGGGGGTCGTGCAAACGGAGACACCTTGCACCTCTGGGTCTATGAGATATCCGACAGAATTATCTACGGTGCATATATATATATATATATATATATATACACACATAGAGTTACTTGCGCCAAATGCAAAGCAATTGCTTAGTGCAGTATCCAACCTTACACAAAACCTGAAGATAGACGAGGATTTATACAGATACACGTTTAGCTGAAATCTTGAAATCTATAGTTATAACCAGTTTATGTTCATTCAAGGTGCCCCCGCCTTCCCAGCACCGCTGATGCTCGAGAACCTTAATTGCAGGTTTCGCGCATATAACGGCCCGGCTGGCGTCATCCCTCTCTGCCAGCTAGGATCAATCTCCCACCGAACACACAGCAGCAATTTCGAAAGAGTAACTCGCCCCTCAAGCAGGGCAAACCTCTGCCCTAAACAAGCGCGCCGCCCGCCGTGAAAGCTAATGAACGCGCCCTTTGCGTTCGCTCTTCTGAATAGTGCATTGATTTCTTCCATGGTCTTTCCCCACCGGCTTGGCCTGAACTCGTTGGCGTCTGGACCCCAGAAGCCTATATCCCGGTTTGTAGCATACGCGTTGTAGCCGACGTATGTGCCTGCTGGAATGGGAATCTCTCCCCCCAGGAGAGCGGGAGCCGTTGTGCGGCGGTTGATCAGCTGGCTGATTGGCGCGTACAGGCGGAGGACCTCGTAGATTGTGGATGTAAGGAGGGGCAAGGATGATAGAGCGTTGTAAGCCGGTTCCGGGTCGTTGAGGGCCGAGATCTCCGCGCGTAGGCTCTCCTGCATATCCTACCTGCTGTTAGCCCACCGAAGCCCAGTTGTAAAAGGAATACAAAGCGCACCCGATGTTCAGCCAACAAGAACAGACTTGATATCAGCAACAGCTGTGGGTTCTCGTGTCCCGCCAGAAACGCACTGATCATGTTATGTCGCAGCTGCGTTTCGGTGAATAGACCACTTTCACAGGCATATAGAAGATGACATCCCAGATTTCTCGTGTGCTCCTTCTCATGGTCGCAGGTTGCGTGGCCCTTTCGGACCGTCTCGACAAGCTCATCAGTGAACCTAGTCACCAGTTTTCTAGCCTCCTCCCTGGTTTGAAGGGGGAGGTAGTCTAGAACAGGGAAGTTGAGGAAGACCGGGTCAAAGATCTTGGGCTTGATGAGGAGCTGGAAAGCGTGCAGAGAAGCGGCCGGCTTTTGCAGTGTCTAAGCCAGACGCATCGTCTCAGCAAGTTTTCCGGTAAGTCCCAGAATCATAGAACGATAAACTTACGTCGAAGGTGGTTCCCAGCAGTACCTCGCTCAGGTTTGCTAATGCATACCGCTGCATCAACGGATTGACATCCACCGGGCTCTTTCTCTTGATATCCTGGCCGATCAACTGCACAAGTAGGGAAGCATTCCTCCTGATTCCAGACGGATCATAATCCCGCTGCAAGCCTGGCTTGAAGATGCTGCTGTACAGTTTCCAGTTCTCACCATGCGATGATATAATATTATCCCCAGTGTATTGCGCCAGAACGCTATGGGGAATTTTCTTCTGATTGCCGCTTTTCGCAAATAGATCTTCGTTTTTCAGGGCCTCGGCAATGTAGGACGGTTTTGTGATGAGGATGTTCCACCGGCCGCCAAAGAACAGCTTGACGGCGCCGTGGGTTCTCAGAGGGGTAGAGAGGTAGCGATAGTAGAGGGTGACTTGGTCGGAAGGGGGGCGCTTCAGGGTCTGATTTAGCAGCGGGATAAGTGTGTAGTAGAAAGGGATTGTGGGGAGACCCTTAGGAAAGGACTGGGGTGGAGTGAAGAGGTAGGTGAGGAAGCTGACGAGGATACCGATGAGGCCGAAAAAGAGGACTGTTAGGGTTAGGAGCATGGTGGTAATGGCCGTGGGGATAACGCAGGTGAGTGGAATTAGGAGGGTTAGAAAGTCGGGGAGAAGGAGTTGAGATGGGACTGCGAGACAAGCGGGATGACATGAGGAAATCTATACTGACCACAAGCAGTAAAAAGCAAAGAAATGAGCATAAGCCGAAGAAAGCAACACGAGGCTGAGCGTGCATCGAAGGTACTGCTATACTTAGCCTGCACGCCGTGAGATCGGGCTTACGGCAGACTGTTGGGAGAAAACCGAAAGAACTGAAATGTCATGTATGTAACAATATACCGCCTAGATCACCGCCTAACAAGTAACGTGATATCCAAAATTGTTGTGGATACACATGTACGCTTAAAGGGGAAAGGGCAGAAGGGAACTGCATCAGCTACATGAACATAGCCTACTAAGGATTGGATGCCATATAATGGTTAATTATCTATTTTTTTGACAATAGGTCTCTTCTTCTGCATATCTCAATCACGATATGATATATTGACGGGTCAGATCCTCAGGGGTTGAAGATCACGGCCAAGCCACAATATCACGTGGCGTAAGCCAGCCAGCAGTCTTATCCTGTACACCTGGTGTACAGAATAAGTGTCACATGACATTTCTATATCAAAAATAGCGGTGAGGCTTTGTCT
>NW_027396174.1:0-48974 GCF_047715535.1 Aspergillus foveolatus | reverse complement strand
TCCTATGTACGTAATCAACTATATCTGCCGGCAGAATATAAGTTACATACATGACATTTCAGTTCTTTCGGTTTTCTCCCAACAGTCTGCCGTAGGGCTGCGGGTATTGGCGGCGGACTCCCTCCGCTAGGGCTACACGATAGTCAGGTCTCCGCCCCACCGATATGTGGCCCTGGATAGCGGCCCTTCCTCCCAATGCCGCATCCATATGCGACGTGCCCCTGAACAGACGGTCAGGCGGTCTGCCAAGTCTTAAATGCTATGTAAGCTACCCAATCCACGCTAGATCCTTGAGGCGATAGGCATCTCGCGTGGCTTCGCAGTGTCGGCACACCAAAATAACCACCGAGCCAATGGAGTGCTATTTTCGGCACATATGGCAAACGGGCATGTTGCGGCTCTATTGGGCTCGGGTTGTACAAACTAAATAGTGTGAAACGGGGTCGCTTTCAGCTCCGTGGAGTCTTCGTGCTGGGCTTAGCAATGGAGCAAGCAGGCAGTGTGAATCCTATGCATTTGTTCAGCCCTAATGACAACGTCTGGTATCACAGGGTCTAGATGCTGACATGGATATATTAAGACGCAATTGGGATCGCGATCAAGGTAACTCATTCTCAACAGCATCAAACAAACAACAGCAGCCATCTTATCTTCTGCATTATACACATTGTGTCAATCCTTTTATCTCTTTTCAAGCATTCTTAGCAATTCCAGCATTCCAGTATTCCAGCATTCCAGTATTCCAGCATTCTAGCATTCTAGCATCTCTAACATCTCTAGCATCTCTAGCACCTCTAGCATCTCTAGCATTTCTAGCATTTCTGGCATTTCTGGCATTTCTGGCATTCCCAGCATTTCCGCATACATTCACCATGTCTATCAACGTTGGAACCTCTGTTTACCATCACGTCGCTGCCATTTACCAGAGAGACAGCACCGGCAAACTCCTCGGCGCTGATGGCCGATATGCCATTCAGATCAGGTCCCTTTGGGGCGAGATTTACCAAACCATCTTGGAACAAGACCCATGCGAGGTGTCTGAGCTCCGATCTGGAAGATCCATCAGAACCACCCAGATCACACTCCCTTTGGCTTCTTCAGAAGGGCAGACTGTCCTAATCCATGAGCTCCAAGAAATCAACAGCTCTACCATCCGTGGCCTCCTGACCTTCACACCTTCATCCTCCCTATTATCCAACTTCTTTGCCTGGGCACGAACATATCTCCTCCTCAACTCACGTCTTCTTACCACATCACCATCAAACGCCGGGCCGAAGAATCCAGCACCCCTGAGGTTAGCCGAGGAGATCACGACGCTCTTTGAAACAACTCTCAGGAATACGAGCCAGGACGACCACTGGCACCTCACTGGCCGAGAGTACTTCATTGACCGAGTCTACTTGTTCATCAAAGACAACAAAAAGATCGAGTTCTGTCTCCCTGCCTTCCCCTGCAAATCATCAAACCCGGATAAGGTAGCAGGGGTTGTACCTGATGCAGCAGAGTACCTTGCATTGGAACACTTGAATAATTTCGTGCAGAGGGTTGGTGCGATTTACGAGCCTGGTGCGACCCTGTGGGTTATTAGTGATGGACATGTTTTCTCTGACTGCAGTATGTCCCTCATTTCTCTCCTCAATAACTCGTGCTAACATTCATTTCAGTTGGTGTGGACGACGCCCTTGTTGACTCATACGGAGCCATCCTTGCCTCCCAGTACAAGGCAACCACAAAGAACCAACCATCCAGCTCTAACATCCAATTCACCGGCCTCGAAGACCTTTTCTTCTCATCTTTAGAGTCAACATCGTCCTTCTCAACAGACATGCTCGACAGCATAAGCATTCCCCAGCCAATTGAAACAATCCTCACTGAAAGCGCCCAGAAATGCAGGCTCCTTCTCGACACAGTCGGCGGTATTGACCGCAGGCATCTGAGAGGCCTCATTGACCGCAAACACTCTGAGACTCTGGCGCTGTATCAGAGTCAGTCCCGGTTCATGCTGGAGGATCTAGGCGCGTATCTATCTGAGCGCAATATTGGCACCAAGGCCAGGAAGAGGATCGCGTCTAAGGTTGCGGAGGAGATGATTGCGGTATGTACAGACAACCCCTGAGCAAACAGTCCGACGAGTAGTGCTAATAATGATAATAGCGAAATCATGCATACTCAAACCTCGTCGAGCTCCTCTTCCCTCATCATGTCCGTCTTAGTATTCATGCGTATGCCTCACCAATCCAACCCCAGTTATTACACTAGAGCGAAACTAACCGGGACCTTATCTAGACACACAAATGCCGGCCCCAAATTTGGCATCCGCCTCTTCCCCCGCAGAGCTGTGCGCGCGGCTCCAACCGCACAGTCTCTTCTCTCTATTTCTCAGTCCAAGTCCGAGTCCCAGTCTGGGGCAATTACCAACCCGTTCTACGAGTTCCAGATCCCTACGCCCTGGCATAACTGTCTTGTTCGAGTAGAAGGGCTGGAGGGTATGCTTCTTGCAAGATCAGGAATCATTGGCGATGCGATCAGCAAGGGCTTGTTTGAGGGCAGCTGGTGTCAGCGCGAGGGAGGTCCGGGCGGATACTTTGCTATTTGCCGGGTGAAGCAGGAGGTCGCGCCTGCGACTGCAATGGAGGAAGTCAACCTCAGCACAATGCAGGCTGATATGAGGACCCAGACGGAGACGAAGATCGAGCCGACAAACATGGAACCCATGTATCTGTTGGCAGACAAGAAGAGCCCGCTCAGGATCTTCGGCGTCTTCGTCTGGGAACAACTCATAGGCTTCTGGGCTACGATTCGATCAGTTGTTGGGGCGAGCAGGTAGTGTGGTAGTGTGCCCACCTTTGCCATTCATTCATCTCTTATGTGGTTTGCGGTATAGCTTGGGAGTATTCTTGTGTTTCATTTAGCGCCTGTGTTGCATTGTTATATATATAGATGCTGTCGTCGTACAGAGACCACCATTGCATGTTACCATACAATTTCTTTTCTGTCTATGACCTGTTTTTATGCGTTTCAAAAAGAGATAGAGAGAAGTGGGGGGTACATTCTACCAAGTCTGGGGACTCCATAAAATGCATTCCTAAGTTTGAAGATGACAGCCCGGTTAGCCGTAGGGCTATAAGGGGCCGAATAAAAGCCATTCTAGAATAGGCTTAATAACCTGTAAAACATGCATACTCCGTCGGATAATTGTGAGAAGAATGATATATCGGGATAAGTTAAATGAAGGAGAATATATCGAACACCTCGGCCTACTTAAAGCTTGCCTGCTCGGGACAGGTAGGTAATAACCAAGATTTTATAAAAGCACAAAAACGGCTCTCTTTCTACCTGAATATCTATGTCAAATTCAAATCCAAATAGAATAGAATAAAGGGAAGGAGTATGTTATTGCAGTAAGTGGCACGGTAAATCAGATACAGATGGCAACTCGAAGCCAAATAAACTCCAACCCCAACGTGGAGAATAGGTTTGAATTTGGAACAATAAAAGTGATAGACCCTATTCTCCATTGGTAATACGGGATTCTATCTTCACATTTCATCAAAACCTCCTCAAGCACAGACTTTGGCGCCGGACAACGCTCATGCTCAGGTCTCTCAGGCCACGAGATGAAAGAACCCTTCGAGCCCATTCTCCATTCTATCGCCATAATATTTGTCCCATTTTTCCTCATTATTGTCCTTTATTTGATCTTGTGCCTCCTGGTCAATTATATCTAGCGGCGGCTTCCACCGTGCATTCCAGTTCTGTGCCTCATCCATCTTCGTCTTCTGATAGTCAACATCATCCTCATCAACGACTTCACTATTCGGATTCCAGATTTCCTTTAACGGGCCAGGCCAGAACTCAATGTCAAGGTCTTCCTTGTCCTTCTTCACCAGAAATTCCTTAATCTGTTCGTGCAGTGCTGCCCAATCACCCTTTACCCGGGGAGATACAGTGATAACAAGTGTAGGATAATTCTCTTCGACCGTCAATCCAATATTAAATAGTGATATTTTCTGCCAGACGAATTTATTCCTCGAGAGAATGCGGTTTGTAACTCTTGGTTCAATGGAGTATTTGAAAGTCAGGAAGAGAGGGTTTGATTCAGGGAGGTCAAAGAGTATCGGGTTCCATGCCTGATTTGTGAAGGTGATTTTGGTGAAAATGCCGTTTATACCCTTTTCCATCAAGAAAGATGCGACTTCGTCGCGAGCTGCATCCATGGTAGATTTTGGTGGTGGTAGCGGTGCGCGTGCAGAATACGGATCAGTTATATAAGTTAGGGAGAGGAGTGTTTCTGGTTTCGACGAGGCATAACCGCTTTTCGTGACCGTTTGGACAACAAGGCGGAAGTAGGCCCGAGGGGGAAAGTTGTGGGCGTCAAGGATATTGAGGATCTCTTCGCGTTGTAGTTCGAGTTTCTGGGTGGCCTCCGACGAGGCTGGTTTTGTGTCAAAGGGGAGGGGCCATTTGAGTGTTGAAGAGGAGTATGGGTCTACCCGGTCAAGGTATTCTTCAATTGCCATCACGCCTTTGACATAATCAGATTTTTTGCTGAGGCGTCTTGCCTTCAAAGAGAGGGGTTCTTGTTTGAGCGGAGGTGAGAGAGCCATATTGACAAGCTAGTGATTGTAACTAGTGTCAAGTGAAATTTGAGAGGTGGATTCGAAGGAGCAATGCCTCTTGAATCGGACCCTGCGGACCATAATTCCGGTTAAGAGTCATCTGCATGGAATACACTTTTACATGGCAGACACAATACATTCTGATACTGCCTAAACTAACAATACATAGCTATCGGAAGTTCAACCCGGACCCAATATCCAGCTTCAAGTGATAACGGAGAAGAGCGCCGTGGAAATAGATCAATGCCAGTCCGCCCGAATGATTTGAGACGCCAGCTCAGCAATCGCATAGACCGGTCCTGACATATGAGAGGTCGGTTGAGAGGGCAAAATACTCGAATCAACCACGCGCAAGCCGATAAGACCGGGAATCTGGAAATGGGAGTCAATGACTTTACCCAAAGAGCACGTTCCGCTGGGGTGGTGGAATGGCCATGCACTGGCGAACATTGCTTGAGTCAGATCCTCATCAGTCTGAACCTCTGGGCCTGGGAACAGCTCGCCCTGCACGATTGGTGAGAGGATGTCTGAGGCCATTGCGCGGCGGAGCTGCTTGTATCCATACAACTCCAAGGCCAGATCAGCGTCGGTATTCCAGTAATTCGCAAAGATGAGCGGAGCATCACGATAATCGGCGCTCGCTAGTCGAATGTACCCGTGACCCTCAGGCTGGATGAGACTAACGTAACCGGATATAACATTCTTATTCTGCGGATTAGGAGCCATGGCCGATGTCGTATATTGGTAGAATAGGATAGGGCGATCCTTTGGAAGCTTCTTGTGGAAGGTGGCGTTGATACTGTCAAGAAAAGTATCAGACGGCCGCTCGGTCACCCAGCTCGAGGTTTGTGTCTGCGAGAGGTAGCCCGTGCCGTTGGCATTGTATTCAGCCTCAGCCTCTGCGAGCAGAGTGGAGTTTGCCCGAAGTGTAAATGAGGTGGTGATGTTTTCAGGAATCTGTACCATGACCACTGCGTTGTGATGATCATGCAGGTTGTTGCCGACTTCTGGTATGTCCTTGACGACAGCAATGCCGAGCTGCTCAAGATGCTCTCTGGGGCCGAGGCCAGAGAGCATCAGCAACTTGGGCGACCCAATGGCTCCAGCGCTGACGATAATCTCCCGCTGGGCCCAAATAGTATGGTTTGACCTATTTTCGCTCGAGACGTAGTTTACTGCCACCGCTCGCCTGTTCTGAATGCAGATTTTGGTCACCTCTGAGCCCGTCAGTATCTTCACGTTGGATCGAGTCGCGAGTATTGGTCCGTAAGCTTCTTGCGCAGAGGACCGTCGACCTGTACGGATATTGATAGTATGCGGTCCGCCTACTGTCTTGCCGATGGAACGTCCATCTGTCGGGTCAATGAGTGGTACTGCGGAAGAGACAGTGGCGGCCATAGCATCTGCCCAAAACGGCTCGGTGCCAGTGTTCCTTCGCTCGTAACTCACCTTGAGAGGACCATTTTCGTAAACCGTAGTGTTGGCGGCTATTTCGTACTCAATATCGGATGGGATGGTCAGATCACTAGAGAGCCTGAACTGCTGAATGATCTTGTCAAATCTCAACTCGTCGATTCCTGACTCTTCCGCCCATTGGTCGTAGACGCTGGCAGCGCCACGGGAGTAAGACATGAAGTTGATGGACGTGCCGCCACCGAGAGCATGGCCCTGCGGGAAGCGCACGGGAATATTACCACGTCTTGGGTCTGGTTGGGAGGTGTAGTTCCACGAGTATTGGGTGTTTTGAAGTCTACCAGCAAACCCAGGGGTGTAGATGTTCGGGTCATTACCGCCGTCAGGTCCAGCCTCCAGCAGGGTCACCGTGGCTCTTGGATCTTCGGATAGACGGGCCGCAAGAACGTACCCAGCTGGTCCTGCGCCGATAATAACATAGTCACTCCAAGAGGACTTAGAATTCGCCGCGCAAGTAAGAGAGGCAGAAACGCCAGTAGTGACGAGTATGTGAGACAATCGCATGATGATCTGGCAGAAAAAGAGATGGTGAGTAGAAATACAATAAGGACAGTGAGTAAAGACTTGGGGAATAGGTACTTATACGGGATTAAAGAGTAGCCTGCTGATGGCGGCTTTGCAGTTGATCTGGAAGGTGCATCCCACAGCTGCTGTTGTGTAACTAGTTCACGAATTTATCGCAGCTCTGTTGTCCGTCACCATGTGACAACAAGGCATCCAGTAGGCCACTTTCTGCTCTTCAGATGTACAGCTGAATACCTGATCTAGGGCTCTTCTAGGCCGGGCTCTCCTCCATCAGAGGGCATACTGCGTTGGAGAGAGGCGCACCAGCAATGAATGATAAAGCTAAGTTGACACGAATGTAAGGATACAGGTTGCAGTCATCTGCATATATTATAGTTGCACATGACCCTCTCGTACTTACACCTGGTTCCACTTGTTAACTGAGACCGACTAGACCAGCTGCCTCCATCCGAGATTAGCCCTAAGTCTGTTCCATTCCGCAATCTGCCTAATCTACCACAATGACTATCGAAAAAATCGTCGTACCTTTGAAGCCTATCCTGATTCTTTCCCAATAGCGCACGACCGGCCTCTCCCTTCCGACTAATGTCAGTGGGTTCGGGAACTGACCACTCGGCGAGAAACGCCGGCCGGCCGGCGGGGAAGACGAAGAAAACAGAAATGACTAAGCAGATTTCACTACCAGTCACGTGCTGTACGTTGGCGACTCCACCATGACGATGGCTCCGACTCCAACTTTTAGCTCCGATTTCAATCTCCAACTCCAAGAAACCCTCCGCCTGACCACCACATCCCACAGAGCCCCTACCCGCCACCGCCGCAATGGCATCGACGGGTCTTGAAAATGACCCTTTAGCACAGAAAATCGACGCCCTTGGCTCTAATCCCCGACCACTCGGCCTCCCGCCCGTTCTGGCGCCCGGCGTAAAGCTGGACCCCAAGTCGATCTGTCATCCTGGCCTCGAGACCCTCTACATCGGCTTCTTCGGCACGAGAAATTATCACAGAGCCGTCGTTCGCAGACTCGCCCATAAACTTGAAATCGGCAGTGCCATCGTGAACCGCCCTCTGACGCAGGACGAGCTGGACTTCTACGTTGAAACCATTAGCCAAGCTACATCCAATAATCGCTGGGGCCTAATTACTGGCGTTGAGTTTGGAATGCTAACAGGCCTGGTTCTCGGACAAAGGAAGAAAGAGTTCCAGCAGTATGCGCCGCCGCTCGATGCGAATAGACCAGCCATCTTCACTCGGTATGTCGAGACACTCAAGGCAATGCGCGTGGCGGACCCGGCTGTGTTCCAGCGGACTATAATGTCACTATGTAAAACGACTTTTATTGGCGGGCTCTGTGGGTGGTTTGTTGGATCGGCTTATGCGATGTCTCGCAGCGCAGCGGCTGCGTCGACCGATCCGCGGATAAAACAACATCGGGAGGAGTTCATGAAAGTGGATCAAAGGGTGGCGGAAAGAAGGCGTCGCGCCGCTATGGTTGCGCGTGTTCAAGGGGCCCAGGGCAAGTTAGAAGACGATCTATACAACCAGGAGGGTCTATACCAGGGCGGGTTCGAGGAGTCGTCTTCGACTACCACTTCACAGCCGGCGGATACGTCCGCTTCTCCGACAATTCAATCTCAGACTTACCCTTTAAACACTCCCACCGAGAGCCAAAGTACGCCTGCTTGGCCAACACCCCATCCTGAGACCTACAGCTCCAGCGTACCGACATCGGGTCAAAGCAAAGACGGCACATTCTTTGACGACGACGCCAGCCCAATCGCACCGGATTACCGAGATACAAATACTGCCCCACAGGGAAGCGCCTGGGAGCGCATCCGACAACAGAACCAAAATCCGTCTTATAATCCGTCTGTAACTCAACCGCAATACCAACGAGCACCGCTCGCTGCAGAGGCCACGGGTAATGACAGCTATCGAGAGCGAGAGCGCGCCCAAGCCGAGTTTGACCGTATGCTTGAAGCAGAAAGAAACCAACACAGTGACTCGGACGGCGGATCGCGAGGCGCGAGTGGATGGTGGAAGTAGAGTCAAAGCCCATATCCATGATCATGGGCGTAACATCTATTTGTAGTGTCTTCAAAGCGAGCCTGTACAACAATAGCGGCAACTCACCTCATTTGATTCATCTGTCTTGGTATCTTATACAATACATGCGGGCAAAAAACCAAGCCATGTCCATACTCTACGCTGTCTCACCAATCCGGAGCAGCTATATTATCACATGAATATCCCAAGACCTCTTTCACTACATCATCATAACCTCCGCATCGCAACCCGTCACGATAAGTCTCCCTAGAAGCCGCCCGCAACAGCACCCAGAATCACCGCGGCAAGGCCAGCCAGCGAGATTGGAGCCAGTCTGGAGGATGCCCCCGTAGGAGTTGGCTCCTCCTCGGCCCCAGCAGACTCCGTAGATGTAGGCTCAGTAGACGAGGTCTCGGAATCCGAACCAGATTCCGTCGCGGTCGTCGTAGTCGGTTCGGCAGTAGAACTCTCATCCGTCGTTGTCGCTGTCGTTGTCGCCGAAACAGTTGGGAGCGTGACCGTCCCATCCTCATCTTCATCGTCCGTGCTCGTACTCGTGCTCGTTGAAGAAACAGTTGGAAGTGTCACAGTCCCGTCAGCATCACTACCGGTTGTCGTCTCCGTCGTCGTCGCATTCCCACTCCCACTCTCGGAAGAACCATACTCGACGACCTGAAATCCTTTAAGATCGACACTGGCCTCCTTCGCAAACGACTCGGTCGCCATTCCCGCCGGCTCACCCTCACACTTATCATTCTTAAAGAGCAGCATGTTAATGTTCTTTTCGCCCTCGCCATCCATAACGAAAAGCTGGCCCTTCGCGTGATCGATGACTATGCATTCTGACGGACCGGTGCCCTCTTCTGTGGTTGCCTTGCCGGAGGAGTCGCGCCAGGTGAATTCCCACGCCGTGGACAAAGGGAGGGCAGAGAGGGAGAGCAGCGCGAATGTAGGCTTCATCTTGGTCGGTGTGCAATTATGACGGGAGATTATGACGGGTAGGTTTGTGGGTGGGAAAGGAGGACAAGACAGGGAGAAAAGGTTGTATTTATTAGATGCAATCCCCATGGTCGACTTGGCACGAAGGGCTGCTCCTTGCGCGGCTGGAAATTCAGCTCGATCCTTGGCGGACGGGACGATGCTAGAGCTGGTTAGTATTCAAGAACAAACGAGCTCCTATTGGAGTGGACATAATGCTAGGGTGCAGAAGCGAGATGCGCTGCCCGGCGGGATGTTGGGGATGGAGTCCACATCATGAGACGCAATTCTGCAGCCTGCACGCGACTTGGAGGTTGTATTCGACGAATACTACAAACCTGGTCAGTTAAATGGGCTAGGTACCACAAGAGGGTCATGAAAGGCTCTGAATGAGTGCTCGATGCGCCACTGACTTGTCGGGGCGCAGGGCGCGGATCTGCAGTGAATACGAGGTAGGGTTACAGCCATCGCATCCTTAGCGGGCCGTTTATTACTCTGTAAGACTTAAGGCCCAGGGACCATGGCCTCGACCAGGCCAGTTCCCCGTGTCCAAGCGGGGAATGATGCTCTTGGCATCTTGATTTCCTTTACTCTGGAGTAGTGCTTAAAGGACTAAGCATATTCTCGTCTCCTGGCGGACGTACCCTAAATCCAAGTCCACGAATAGAAAACGCTAGAAAGCGCACATTGCAGAAGAATTAATAGCAGACTATTAAGACCCGGTATCCTGCAGTCCCACACCACCATCATCAAATTTTTACGGAGACGGATCGAAACGGTGCTCCTCGAGAATATGCCCGTCAAGTTGTTGTCGCCTGGTGATGCATTACAACGACACTTCGTAATCTTGAGCTGCTCAGGCCGGTCCTTCTCACGGTATGCCAGCTCGTCATGCACAAGATACGATTGAAGCCTTATCAGCATCGACAACTTGGATTTAGGCCTCATGCCCCCTGTCGGTTGTGTGAATATCATCGCGAACCGACGCGTTGCCGCGAATGTCGGCCTTTCCGCCGATTGGCAGGACGTCGAGTATATCAGAAATTGAACCACTGAGCTGGACGTCGCTGGAATACAATTTTTAAGCAGTTATTATCAGGCTTCAGTGCCTGTGATAATCACTGCGTGGGGAAAATGGACACTCAACGGCCAAACTTACTTTCCGACTTCAGACTTAATAGCCATTTCCGTGACATACAATGCGTAGGATTGAGGCTGACAAGTCTTGCGCCTTAGATGTAAGAGTAATAGCTATTCAATAAGGTCGCACCCCTCAGCTAGCTAGCTGATTCACGGAGTAACGACAGCCATCCACTAATGGCCCATTGCTTACAAAGTCTTTATAGATGGTCTAGTCAGAAGGATCGAGCCTTGTTCTGCTCTTGGTGAGCTGAACTCGGCCGGCGGCGGGTCTACAAGGGAAGATGTCATTTTTTTCTTTCCAGACAGGGCGTGTCCTGGGCTGCGTGGCCGAGTGAGATGAAGAGCCAGTGAAACTGCAAAAAGCCCATGATATCTGAACGCCCTATCCTTCGTGGAGTCATTGCGCGCCAAAATTACAGGGTTGGATCTGGTCGGATCGGCATACTCTTCTTTGGCCTTCGTCGGACGGGTCGGCCATTTTTCTTGAGTGTCTTAAGCCAGTTTCGAACGGTTTGAGCCGAGAAGCTGCCAAAGTGACCTTGATGTTCCCCAGAGCTCGGATGTTGAAATGATGAGGGTAGTCCTACCCTGAATAATCCATTATCTCACCTCTGTAACCGGAATCTGTTCACAGTAGCCCTGATTGTCGAGCTTCATGTCATGATAACTTCAGATTGTAGGGCACGGGGGTTCTGGAAGCCAAACGGCGAAGAAAGACTACCAGCCTTCTTTGACCCGGCATGAGAATTCTAAATGCGTGACAATATATAAAACTTTCGTCAGTCAGCATATCACTTGTCCACAACGCTGATTTGCGAAGAATCAGTTTCTCAAACATGGGCTGCCATCGGCGGCAAGCTCTTGCACACATGACAAGGGATGAGTCTCTGACATTCGAGAACTGGGCAATGCGTATTATAGCTCTAATGGGAGCTGATTCTGGCTTTGCGGTTGAGAGGTTGTTTGACACTATGTACTGACTAGAGATCTGCCAATTGCCTTCGAGCGCCAGATAGTGACTGCTCATCTCGTCAGTGCCATGTTCTTAGGGCTTGTTTGACGGATAGCTAGTTCTGTAAAGAAGTCGATGAACCCGTTCTTACAGTATTCCTCGTCTAGATAAGGCGATGAATGGATCCGCAACGGATACAATCGGGACCTTGATATCCAACGTGACTGTCTTCAGCATGCACACTGTAAGTCCGGGATGGAGTGCCGCATTTTAGAGGTATCCTTACCCAACTCGAGACGGTCAGGGCTGAGGTTCATGTTAGAAAACCTACCATTCTCCAACATCTCCCGACTCTTTCGAGCGTTGTGATAGTCTATGCTTGCGTTTCACAATTGCTATATTCAGTTCAGGAAAGTCCGCTGTCAGGACTTCTTCAGCTAGGCTGGGCCATCAACGAATATCTCTGGCCCGCCAATGGTGCTTGGGCGGCTCTGAGACCGATGTTAGTGCTCTATAGTCTCTCGGGAGATTGGTATGGTTATCAATGGTTACCAGATGTGCTTGCTTCAGACATGTCGGATTGTGGTTTTAGTATATCTGTGGGGTACCATAGATGACAGCGTCTATAACAGCGTCTAGGACAGCAACGTCTGGTTGATACCACGACCTGCTGCCGCGAGCCATCGTAGGTTGAATGATCATAGTTGAGGCCATATACCAGGACTCATCTATTACGCCAGTGTCATGAACATGGACTGCCAGCAGTTTCAAACATTCATGGTTTTGGGCAGGGTGATGTATGAGACCTGCATGGTTCACAAATCCGTGTTACATTGCTCTGTCAGGTAGTTGTTATTGGCCAATAGCTGTTGCTTATTACTGGAAAATTAGATAGCGCATACTCTGCATTGTTGGCGGAGCATGGTTATTGAGAGCATCTATTTTCAGCGCCAATCGGGTAATTTCTTCGCATACTTGTCTGCCTCTGAAACAAACTGACCTTGCACTTTTGGTCTCACTTGGATAGATCTTTTCAAAGGATTTCTGAAGGCGGAAGCTTGTATTTTCGTGCGCAAAGAGAGTATGAACATAACCATCAATTGTCACGCCTCTGGATTCATATCTCCATTATCAGTAGAGCAAGCCGAGAATGGATTAAAATTTATTATACGCTGACGAGCGCTCAGAGTTTCTTCATCCGAGCATGAGGAACTGGACCGTTCCTTGAATAAGATAGTGCTCGTACCCGGATATTTGCTATATGCGCTGCGTTAGCATTTCGATTAATATAGTGGCATTACCACTATATTGGCGATGAGTTGCCACGAAGCAAGGCCAATGGCCAGCTAGGCAAAGGGGCTGATGATCAGCAATGTCTGGCCGGAAGCCGCCATTTTCCTTTTTACAGGGATTGTTTCAAATGTCGAATCCTTGCTGCATCAATATTCTTGAACGTACGTTTCGAGTGTGCTACCTGGGCTTCACTCCAAGGCAACTCGTCTACAGATCTTGAACATTGTGCCCGGGCCGTAGCTAATCCCCTTGTATCGTGCAGTCCCAGGATCACAAACCTGAACGGGGATTGGCATTGGGGCCTCGGAAACGACCGAGTTCGGAAAGCTACCTCCTAGTCGCATCGGACGATCCTCCAACGTTGGCTGGATCAGCCGGAGCGGATTCCCCCCTCACCGGTCCATCGAGATTGAGAGCGTGAAGCTCTGTTTTATCCTACCTGAGCGCGTGCCTGACAGGGGCCGGGAGACGGCCCGTCTTGAGCAGTCTTGGCCATTGTTCGCGCTCATACCTCTCCTTCCTTCCCAGCCGCATCAATAACCAGGCGGGCCCAGCAGTAACTCTGCGCACCGTCTGTTATGAGAATGAAGGAGGCTGGATATCGCACTAAGCTCGGTAGTTCATGTTAGCATCTGCTAACTTAGTCATCACTGAGTCGACGCAGTCACAATCAACCATGTTTGGATTGCGTCATTAAGCTCAAGGCTGAAGGATCCGAGCTAGACGTGAAAGCAACGTGATGTCTAAAATCCTTCGGTTTCGTACGTCCGTGATCATCCAAACTCGAGTCCATGCCTGAGCGCGGCTACTGAGATACGTTCGACCGTTCGACTTGGCTTGAACCTGCAGCATGAGGTATCGGTCATTAGCGCGAGTTCTTTTTTCAAAGTGGAGTTCATCACATCTGTCAAGAGGTCCAGCAGAGTCCCATCACCTCCCCAGCTCAAGCTCTCGGCTCTCCCCGCACAGAGACCCACCAGCTGCCCATCACACTGATCGGTGACATCACGTGTTGAGCGCAGTTGGCGGACTCGGAACCAGGAACCCCATGCAGTGGGAAACCCCGTTAAATAGGGGGAGGACCCATTTCTGCTATCGATGGCTGCCTTCTGTTGTGCGCAAACGGGGCGATATTGGCATCTCATTCGACTGCGCGAGAGGAAGACTGCCAGTTCTCAGTCATTGGCGGTCGCCGATTTACGCGCCCTGCTGGGTCCCGTGATACCGCCAAGGCCGCAGTCACCGCATTTCATTGGCCGGTCAGGTGATGAGGCCTGCAGATGAAGAAGGCTATGCAGCCAATCAGCACTGTGAAGACCAGGATTCGAACTGACGGATTGATGGCCAGTCTTACGATCGTGCAGAGTGCAAGCCAGTGTCAGTGGCAGAACACTGCTGGAGGTGCGAGGCGAGATGTTCCAACTTCATCTCCGAGTCCATTCGGGCACGCTGCTGGTGCGACACTAATTGGACGGTAATCGAGCAAACACCTGATAGACAATGTCTTCGTGATGCTCGTTGGGTATTGAGCTCGAGCCTATGCCTCACCATGAGGCTGCTCGCCCACTAATTACCTGTCTTTGCAAGGCCCCTGTCCCGTCAGAAGAGCCAGTGGTCCCTTGGCCTTTGCTCCCATTGCTTGAATGCTGGAGATTTGGATCGACCCTTACCGCTGCCTTCATCGCTTGCTACCTCCGAGTCCAAGTTAAATCTTAATTTGTGGGCTTTTGCTTGACGACTGCTCTGTCGGTATCTTCATAAGGGGATTGCTTCCCTGGTCGTTGTAGAGTCGCCGGGCTGGTTGTACTACCGTCCTCGCCGATCTTCATCACCATCACCTCCCCGCCCCTCCATCATCCCAGCACCAGCACCAACGCCGAGCTATCTATCTCCTGCATTTGTGTCGCCTTCACCTTGCAGATTGGATTCGCTTATTCTTCCTGGGGTATTTTTTTTCAAAGTATTCCACCTCCGCTCACTCCGTATACCGCCGATTTATTGCTGACTCCAGCTTTTTTCAGGACCGCTCCATCTTTCCTCGACTCGATCCCGACTCCTCTCGATGCACTTCTTGCTTTAACGGTGATGCTTCTAACGCTCTCAGCTCCGTTATCGGCCTACCTCCTGAAACGCTCCGTTCAGCGTCTGTGAACCGCTTACCTGGCCTAGCGGAGGTTGTGCTAACAAGTCGCGGAATCGGGCGGAAAAATGGTGGAAGTTGCTTGGAACAGGAATCCCATGCCGGATACTTGGTCGTCAAAGATCGTGTCCGTGCCTCCGCCAATGCCTTCGCGAACGCAGGGGGCTGTCGCGAGGTTCGAAGCCTGTGCGTCCACAGCATCGCTCTTCCTATACGCCCAGGGATCCGCCATCCTTTGTCTTCACCATGACACATTGGCCCTTGAACGGCGGTTTGAGAACCACAAGGAGGATATCCTCTTTATATCGGTGGACAATGTGAGTGAGCGTGGAGCGGGACGGCTAGTAGTCAGCTACGATACCAGCAAGACGGCCATCATCTGGGATTTATTCACAGGAAATGTCATTGCTCGTTTTGCTTCCTTCGAGCAGCTAAAGGCCGCTTCGTGGATGCGGAACGGGAATGTCGCTTTTGGTAAATCTGCTTTTCGTCATAATATTGGCCTCTGCTGACCGCTTGCAGGAAATGAAAAAGGCGATGTGATACTATTCGAGCCATCGACCTCAGAACATATTTCCTGTCGAACGATCTTCGACCCAATCACGGCGTTGGCGCCGGCCTCCGATTGTCGAACATACGCGATTGGGTACGTCTCTGAAACCTGATAACTGGACTGCTGGTCTAATTGCATATAGGTACCAAAATGGATCAATACTAATAGCCACTCTTTTGCCGACGTTCACCATTTTGCATACAATGACCACGTCCCGAGGACCATCACCAATTGTGTCATTATCATGGCATGCATCGTCATCGAAACAGAAGTCTGATATGCTGGCTACAATGTCTGCTATTGGAGACCTCAGGGTATGGAGTATTGCGAAGCCTCCGGGAAAGGACGTTCCCCGCGTGATCCGAGTCCTCAAAAGATCCGATACTTCGTCACCTTCAGAACCAAAGTGGATGGCTTGGTCAAAGAATGGAAAGATTATACAGTATCTCGATGGGTAAGCGTCCGGTAGTGAAGTATGTACCGTTGCTAACTTCGTAGCGAAACTTGGGCCTGGGATGTCAAAACGAAGCATATCACGTACGAACCGGTTCCCACGATTGACAATCCCTTGGGGATTGCTAACTACGGACCAACCGCCACCCTTTTTACGCTCGGTCCTCAATTCACCGTTCAGCAATATGACCTGGAGAACCCGGCGATGGTGGCAAACGTGCAGCACCCTCCCACGAACTCCATGACCGCAGCTCTGGATCAGATGAGAGCTAGGACGAAGTCCCCACGCACACTGCAGGATGCCCCGGAGATGCGGGAATCGGGCTCGTCGTATTCAAGGCGTCGGGCCCCCTTTGATTCCAGTGGTACTGAGGCTGTGAAGCAACAACGCGCCGAGATGAGCAGTCCTGAATCCTCCCGCGGCCGTGCGGCCTCCGTCAGCTCCAAGGCTTCCTCTGACAGATACAAGTCCCCATACTCTCCCCCTACACGGTCAGCACATACCGCAACCTCTTTCTCACTAACATCAGCCGGCGGTGGTAGAGAAACCCCCCAGCCTTCCTTTGCATACGCCTCGTCAGTATCAATGTCGTCCGTAAAGAGCTCGCGGCCGGGTTCTCGCTTAAGAAATGAAGTTCAGTTCAGCCCAGCAGATAAAAATGTTGACCTGTTTCCATTTACTCGCGCACGCCTCAATGACGTCCCGTACAGATCTCAGCAGCCCCTCGACGAAGCTCGCCTGACACCGGACGACCTACGACGACAGATGTTGAGTATGGTGTTTGGTTGGGACGGCGACATTGAGGGATTGATCAAGGATGAGCGTATGTCTGTCGGTAACCCTTAGGAAGCTTGACTGACTCTCTAGTATACCGCCACCCCCCAGGCAGCCCTGCAGCCATTCTCCTCGCGCAATGGATTGACGAGTCTGACACTGACCACATGGTATCGATGATCAGTGCTGGCCCAACCTCGGTCGGTGACTGGATGTTACTCGCATTGAGTCAGATGAATGGTCAGTCCCAGGCCAACAAGGTCGGTCAGGCCTTTGTCCAGAAACTGCTCGAGCTCGGCGATGTGCACACTGCGGCTACGATCTTAATTGGGCTAGGTGACAGAGATGACGCAATCGAGGTGTATGTCTCGCAAAATTACTACATGGAGGCCATTCTCATGACCTGCCTGGTGATGCCAACTGATTGGCAGCGACAATCGTACCTTGTTCGACGATGGGGCGAGCATGTTGTTGCTCACTCCCAACAACAGCTCGCCATTCGCTGCTTCATGTGTACTGGGGTAGAGCCTTCTGATCCCTGGGCATCTCCGGCAGTTCATCAAGCACACTTCAAAGATATCATTCCCGGTAGGTCGCCAGTCGGATCGCCGGAGCCTGCGTATCAAAACCCTGCAAGTTTATTTCACCCGACAACTACTGCAGGCAATCGCCAGTCGCTCAAGACTCCGTCGCTCAAGTTAATCACTTCTTTCGATGGACAGCCAAACCAGCGTTTCCGATTCCCTGGCCTCAAATCTGACGATCGAACGCCAACCAATGCCCCTGGAATCACTCCAATTGCAGATTCAGCGGCCGGATCTTCTGCCCTTTCACCTGGGGGCTTCGGGTCGTACAAGCTGAACAATATTCAAAGCCTCAACAATGCCATGAATTCTCGGACAAGCACACCAGGCTTCCCAAAGCAACGTCTGCCGTCAATTGGAGAAACCCCAGTGGATGTTCACCCTCCAACATTCCTCTTTAAAGAGAACAAAAAACTAGTTGACTATGGGTCCACGTCAGAAAACGATGACACTAGCCAACCGCAAGAGCCGGAAGATGACCCTGGCTTACTGCCCTCTGCACGATACGACCCCGAAGAAGGCTTCAAGCCGAGCCCCCAAACCGCTGTCCAAGCAACCGCCGATAAATTTGCCACAATCAAGGGCTTACCGTCGCCGACGCCGGGTATCTTCGAAGCATTGAGGGAACGATCGGACAGTCGCCTAAGCACTCGAGATCGCAAGCCAGACAACTTACACCTTAATTTCTTGCCCGGGGAATCATCTCATGACGAAGTCCAATCTGGTTCCCTCGCGGCTAGTTTCAGGAGCCCTCCTTCTACCGCCAACAGTTTCAGTACAACAAAGAGTCCCAGTGTGAGCGGCCGCAGTATCGACCAGTACATCAACAGCCTGGACGAGGCGAGCTACCATTCACGGAAGACCTCCGGTCATCGTCGTGGCAGGCGAAACACTGATGACTCGACAATGCTGAGCACGCGCAAGACAAAATCGAGAGCTGCATCCAATGATACCACGCGAGGACGCAACGAGAAGCGTTATGTTCAGCCTGCAAAGCGTTCACCTTCCTCTCCCGTGTCCATGTCCCCAGAAGAACTGGCACAGTACGCTGTGAAACAAACACCAAAGGCTCGGAGTACAAGTAGGGTACGGAAGCCACGATCCAGGAACTCGTCGGAACGCCGGCAGAACCGCTCCACTAGCCGACACAAAGCTGGCCGTGCTGATACAACTGAGCAGTCGTCTCGTGGGCGGAGCGCAGATAGACAGGGACTGCGAAACACATCACCGCCCTCCCCAGAACCCATGATCAACCCAGAAGACGCGCTCAAATTTGTTGCGGGCGACAGGGACCGACGGACTCGTCACCGGAGTCGCAGCCGTCGTCCATCCGCGTCTAGACGTGAACCCTCTGCTGACGGACGTCGTACTCGACCAGGCTCTCGAACTCGTCAAGAGGCCGACTCCAAAACAAATGAGACGAATCCTGCTGTCAACGAACCTGCTGAGAAACCACAAGCGGTTAACGAAGCCAACCACAATGTTTCCCCTGCTACAGCTGAAATGAGGCGAAAGGAACTGGCCGCGGCTGAGCTTGAAGCTCGACGCCTCTCGCTTGCGCGTAATCCGTCTGCCCCCAACATTCCATTCCCAGGAGAAATCCAATATACTCGAGGTGTTCTAGAGAGCCCACCTTTCTCCGTGCAGTCATTCACCCCTCGTACGCCGGGACGCACCATGCTTCCGCCAAAGACTTCACCGGACTATCCCAGTAGCTCCGAGTCCAACTCGTCACGTTCCGGTGGGCTTGTAGGCCTTCCTGCAACTCCCCGTGCGATGCGCCATCCAAAATACAGCGGACCTTCTGAATCTGAGCCCATGCCTCCTCCTCCGCCTCCACCTCCATCAGCTCCTCCCCAAACCGACACCGCCCCACTCCTTCTTAGCGACGCAAGATATCAAGGCGAAGCCGAGCGCATCCCGCGGTCCATGTCTGTGCCAGTTCCTGAAGTGCAGCCTCCATCCCGACCCCTGGACATGCCATTGCACCCCCACTACAACCCCAATCTTCCACGTAGCCGCTCCTCAGATCGGAACCGAAGCATCCACCATCGCCGCCAAAGCTCGCGCGAGCTCTCCACCGCCGGTGGAGGTCATGATTATGGTTCTTCCCCTGTTACTGTGAGCATTGAGGAGGCGGTGGAAAAGTCACTGCCGCCTATTCTCCCTGAGTTACAGCACCTGAACAATAATACCCCGCCACCACCTCCTCCGGCTCCGGTCTCGATAGCTTCCCTCTCGGGCACGGGTTCCCAGCGTGAATCTTCCGGGACAATCGATATCGTCATTGACAATGAAAATCTCGGCCGCCTACTCCCACGAGCTATGACTGCTGGACCCGCACTGAACAGCAATGCTGCAAATACCGAGACCAGACCGTCTATTGGCCGCCGCATGTCACTTGAGCATCGAAGGAACCGCAGCGTTAATGAATCGTTCTCCTCGAAAATCCGGAACCTGACGAGGCGGAGTAGTCGGGGCTCAGACGCTTGGGGCTCGCCGACCGCCCCTGGCCCTTCGTCTAGCTATGGGAACGGCTATGGCCTCGATAGCTGGGTATCCCATGAGGGTGTGCCAGCGCCTGATGCTGATGGTCGTATATAGTCACTGTTTTAATCTTTTTCTCTTCTTTTGTTGACTGCATTTCGCTACTCACGAATAACGAATCTCTTTGGTCTTGTTTGTTGCGTCCCCTGGTTTCTAGCATGTTGGTTTTTTTTCCCCCCTTCCTTTTACATTCTTCACTATCACGGATTCACATCTATACCCCATCTCGACCAGTATGAATACGAGCTACAGAGAGACAGATCGGCGATTGAGCGATGTTGCCCAGCAGAAGCGTATTGCATTCACCTTGATCTTGGTTGGTATTTCAGCGAATCTACAGCTTACCCGCAAGGGAATAAAAAGACTGGTTCTAATCTATTTCGTCTATTTGTCTATCACTGTCGTTGTTTCGCGGAAAGAAATACAAAAGCCGCACGAATATATAATGGAAGCTTCCCATGTTTATTGGACTGTAATAGGCGGCATACTGTGCCACTATTACTTAAGAGGTATTTGCTGGATTTCTTTTGATCCACTATCCCTAGCCCTTGATCTCGTATTCGGCCGCTAGCTCCATTTTATCTCTTGGAAAACAGGCTTCTGGTGCAAATACATTGTCAAAGCCCTTATCGTCTCATTCCATGCTCCTACTACAACTTGTATCAACTTCCATTTCTGCAGAATTAGGTCCATTCTAGACTTGTCGACAAGACTCCGCCAAGGCTCACGTGCAGCTGTCCTTCAGCCGCTCCAGGGGTCTCGCCCATCCATCGATCCATCCAGGCATCTTCATCATCAGATCCAATATGAGGCCAAGTACACTGCGCGCTGGGTAATGGAACAAACTCAGAAGTTGAAAAGAACGCGCCGTCCGCGACTCCCCAAATCCAGGACTGGCTGTCGCACATGTCGGTGGGTGTTTTGGTCTTTCCTATTCGAAGGGATGACTAACCATTCAGGCTGCGCCATCTCAAATGCGACGAGACTCCAGACTCGTGCCGTCGCTGTATCACAGCCGGCTTCAAATGTGACGGCTATGAGATTGAACCGCTTTCGAACAGGCGCAGCCCTCATCTCTGCGCCACCATGGCCCTCAGCGAGTACCGATTCCGTGCTTTGCTGCCTGACAAATCAGCAGAGGAGCGGCGGTTCTTCAATTATTTTTACTCGTTCACCATTCCTATGATGAGTGGGTGGCTCGACCATCGCATGTGGAACTGCCTTGCGCTGCAGATGTGCCAGTCTGAACCGGCGATCTGCCATGCCGTCATTGCGTTGGGCGCCCTGCAGGAGGTCTCAGAAACGGCAGCAGTCCCCGTCATCGCTGAGGACATGAGTAATCGGACACAGAGGTTTGCGCTGGCGCAGTATACGCGGTCGATCGGGTACCTCGTATCCAGGATGCGATCAGGGTCGAATGATCCGCATGTCAAAAGTACGGTTCTGCTGTGCTGCCTTCTGTTTATCGCGTTTGAGCTTATCCGCGGGAACTCTGGCTGCGCCGTTACGCATCTTCGAAATGGGCTGCGTGTGTTGGGGGCGCGGAAGCTAGACTACCATACGCTGTATCAGACCCATCCAGCCTTTGAGCAGGACATCGACCGGTCTCTCGCTGCCGCAATGGTGCATTTGGATCTGCAGAGTGCGCACTTTGGCCTCTCCGAGACTCACACGCCTCTTGACCTAGCCACGCTAGCTCTAGATCAAGTAACTCGGCCAGACCTAACTAATATGGAGTTTAATTGCATCCACGATGCATGCTTCGCGCGGGACCGGACGCTGCATCAGATCGTTACGTTTGTCAATTTTTGCGAGACGCTGTCGGCTGCCGAGCTTACAGCAAACTACCCAGTTTTGTTGAAGGAGCAGCAGAAACAACAAGTCCAACTGGCCAGCTTTGCACAGGGCCTTCGACACCTTGAGCAGAAAATGCTCGATCTCACTGCATTGCGATCAAAGGACCTCCAATCCCTCGATTTGTTACGCATGCACCACAAAGGCGTCTCCCTGATAATAGACGTCTGCCTCATCAAAGACCCAGGCGTGATCCACGATATATACAGTGACCGCTTTTCAGAAGTCGTCGATCTGGCAGAACAGATAACTGCCGGAGTGCAGGACAGGGCGCGCGAGGCAGGACCGCGCCCGACTCTTATGATGGAGACCACCGTTATCGGTCCGTTGTATTACATTATCCAGAAATGCCGGAATAAGAAGATCGCGAAGCGCGCGCTAAAGGCTCTGGAGGAGTGGCCGCATCGCGAGGGGATGTGGGATTCGGTGCAGGCTGCGGAGATGGCGAGAGAGGCTATGGAGGTTTATGAGGGAAACATGCCTTGACCGGGTCTTCGGTCTGCGTTGACTCACTTGTGCCTGTTCTTATCGAGGGATACCACGGCTTCTCGCTCCTCACATTTGACAACCTGTCACCTGGCAAAGACATTACGCCTTGAGATGTTGGCAAAACCCCCGTTCTTACTACACTGCATCATTCTGCACCTGCTGAACTCTATCATCTGCCCCTGGAGTGACTCTAAGCAGCAGAGTACTGACGTGCCTCACGTCTGTTCTAGTAGGTATGATCTGCTAATAACCTACAAAGCCGCACTGTCCCGGGCCGCCTCCTCAAACTTCCTGACAACCAACAATGTGGCCCAGAAACTTATGGGAAGTGCGAAGAACCATAGCCCAAAGTTAATGCCCGCCGTCACAATCAAGGCTGTCGGTACAGCCTGCACCCCAAATCCCACCGCCACTCCAGCAGTTTCAATCCCCCTCAGCAACGAGCTATACCGGATCTGTTCACCAGGCGAGTCGGAAAGGTTCCCAATACACCAATAGATGTAGTTTTCGACGATCCCCACACTCAGCCGCTCAAAGAGGTATATGCCGAATCCCCGGCCGAAGGCCCTCTGGTCACCCCAATCGATGACAGGGTTAGTGTGGCGGTACTCATTCTGGATGATTACGGCCCAAATCCATGTTGTGCTGTTGAGGGCGGCGATTAGGGTCCATGTCGCCAGGGCTCGGTGCTTGCGGTTTGATGTCCAGGGTATATCGACGAGGGAGCCACCGAGCCAGGTTGCAATTGTTCCGACAATGGCAGAGAGGAAGCTGCCCAATGCCCGGGATCGAACAGTAAAGTACGTTGCGAGATACGTGCCCGGGTAGGCTTGGACCCAGCCAAAGTACCAAAATAGGGGTGTCAGCAGAAGGATGGGCTTGCTTTTTCCTCTCTTCCACATTGCCTTAGCCTCTGTCTTCCAACGAATGGTGTCGGTACTGGCCGCGATCTTCGTTCCGTCATCTCTGACCACCTTTTCTGGATTTGAGAGCAAGAGTCCAATCAAGCACCCTTGACATTGAATGGCAATGAAGCCCAGGTATGTCTGGTACCCCACTTGTCCCTGCTGATTAAGGTTGACATTGATTCCCAGCGAGATAGCTCCGCCAATAATATTGCCAAAATTGCGGAACGTAAACCATGTCGCTATATATCTCCCCCGCTTGCGGTCTTCTGGATACCCCGTGGCAATTGCACCCTCGACGCTCCAGAAGAAGCCCGCTGATATCCCGCAGGTCACGGAGCCAAGATAAACGAGCCATGTCGCGCCGGTCCTGTTGTTGAGATACAGCCCGGCCGCATAGAGCGGGTATCCAATTGAGCCGAGCGACAGGGTATATCGGAAGCCGACCAAGTTGGTCAGGAAGGGGCCAAGGAAGCAGGTTACTGTCATGAACGCGTAGAGAAGGGCATTGGCTGCGTTCACGAGATTCGGGGACTGTGAGCCGCCGACTCCGAGGCCATTCATGGCTGACCAGATACCTGGCGCGCAAAAGGCACAAAGGCCAACGGTGAGGATTTGGAAGAGCGTGCTGCGAAAGAAGATCGGGATGCGTCGGCTATGGGCATCCTGGGTAGAAGGGGGCGGGGTTGAAGGGGAAGGTAGAGAGACCTTGGTCTCTGGGATATTCTTCAGCTTGTCTTGGGCCATCTTGACTCTTTTTTCCTGCGGAATTACCGAGGATGAAATGTTGGAGAGGTGCAGATTAGCAGTGTCGTACTCATCGTGGGGTATGTATTTCTGCCGAGCTTAGGGTTCGTAATCAGGCAGGAGAATGAGCAATATGAACTTTAGCTAATTCTCGTATAACGTCAAAAAAGGATTGATTACTACAGCGTCGACGAGTGATAAGAGAGCTACATTGAACCCTTTCCAGCCCCTGTAAGCGAGATTTTAATTGCCGACCGGGGCGTACAGATTCGTGATGTGCGGGGAAGATGAGCAAGCAATCCAGCTCAAGGCCCTTATCAACGATCATTGCTCCTCGCCAACTATTCCATAAAATAAGCGAGCAAAAAACCACTTACCATTGGAAGGATGACAGCCACTATCAAGCAGCTGGATCTCCTCTCCCTCCAACTCGAAGACACAAAGGAGACTTCGGTCCTCACCTTCGAACCCTTCAGCCTCCCCTCCACGAACCAGCGCATTCTCGGCCCTCCCCATCCCCCAAACACGCCAATCCCTCTCGCCCTCCAGCCAACAGGATCTATTAAACCGACTCTGGAATCGGCCATTGCGACGGTCAAGTCCCTTCAGCGCACAAAAACCCTCACTTCGCTTCTCGCAAAGCACGGAACCCTCCTCTTCCGTGGCCTCCCCATCCACTCTGCCTCCGACTTCAGCGCCTTCGCCCACGCCTTCGGTTTCAGCCCTCACGAGATAATTGGCATCGTCGTTGACCGACCTCTTCTAGCCCCTAATGTAGCGCCTGCAAACGAAGCGCCCAAGGAGGTGCGCATCTATAACCACAACGAATCGCCGCAGGTCCCGCACGCACCAGAATATGTCTTCTTCTACGCGAATCGAGCGCCCAAGAAGGGAGGAGAGACGCCGATCTCGTCGAGTCTAGAGCTGTTCCACCGGGCACGCGCTGAGATACCTGAGTTTATTGACCTGCTCGCGGAGAAGGGGGTCAAGAGTTCGGTTACGTACACGGTTGAGAGGCAGTACGTGGGCGGGTCGACGCTGAGACAGGCGTTCGGGAAGGAGTTCGTCGACGGAGACGACGAGCAGACCAAAAGAAGGAAGGTCGAGGCGCAGATTGCCCGGTATGGGCGCGGGAAGTATACGACGTTTGAATGGAGCGACAATGCAGACGGCCAGGGGCAAGTGCTAACCCTAACCCACCACCTCCCGGTGATCCGCACACAGTCTGGCACCAACCTCCCCACGCTCTTCACTGGGCTAGTAGCGTACTACAAGAACAACCTTGAGGCGAAAACGGGAAGCGGCGCTAGGCGGAAGAACGTCGCCGTTCAGACGTTTGGCGACGGGACTCCGATCCCGGAGGAGTACCTGGCGACGTTGGCGCGGATCACGGATGAGATCCGGGTCCTGCATCGGTGGCAGGAGGGGGACGTGCTGGTCTTTGATAATGTCATTGCGCAGCATGGCAGAGAGCCCTGGGAGGGCGAGCAAGGTGATCGCGTGGTGCTGGCGAGTCTGTTTGACGGGGAGACTGTGCCGGGGCCTTATGGATTTGGAGAGTGGGCCAAGGTCGTGCAGGCTCTGGATGGTTAATTGAGTCTTTTTTTTTTACTTACTCTTTTTTCCTCCTCTCCTTTGTTCTCTTCTCTTTTTTTTTTTTTTTTTTTTTTTTTTTTTTTTTTTTTTTTTTTTTTTTTTTTTTTTTTTTTTTTTTTTTTTTTTCCTCCTCTCTGGACTGGGTAGCAATTGTACAATGACTGGAATTCTCCTGGATAGCCACGGGTGATGGCTCAGAAGACCTTGTCGGCGTGCTGGCTCATCAGTGACTTGCACAGAACCAGCCGTCAAAGCAACCTCTAACAGTCTTGTCGTATCCTGGCCGTGCTTGGTTCGAAGAGGAACAGCCAGAGGGTCCAATGGGGACTCGCAATGACACATCTGCTGCTCTACCTCGTACACCAGCGGGCCAAACACGTCATTTGGCAACGAACCCGAACATGTTTCGACAGGCCGTACCATGTCTACCCCTCTAATCTAATCTAATGAGAATGATATAGTATGATACTCTGGAACCTTGGCAACGAGAATGAAATAAATCGTCTGACTCTGATGTTGCTTAGTGGCCTTCCCACAGTTCCCACAATTCCCACAACTTTCCCACAGCCACCCACAATCACATTCTCTGCAGGGGAAAGCGGATGCTGATCGGCATATATTGCGTCTAAGCTTACTCTAAGCTTGTCAAACAGACAGCGTAAGCACCTTCATGGCGGCGGAGACTGCGCTGGCTGCGCTTCCATGACCACCGGGAAGACCTGGATAGGGTGTAGGGCTGAGAGACCGCAGTCCCTTGGTCACGTCAGTTCAACGACGGCGTTTGACCCACCACGACCGTTATCAGTTATCAATCTCCGAAGAAAATCACAGTAAGAAAAAGTAGAACTTGGCAGATCCGGCTGGAGAAACTTCGGGCGTCCGAATTCGGGCTGGGCTACTACGGTAGTCAAGGATCCGCGTACCCACCCTCCCCTTTCGCGCCAGCTCTGACGACGAATTTTCGACTGCTCAAGCAGCCCTGTTTTGGCCTCCTATGCTACCCTTACAAGCTCAGCCACAAGGGCTCCCCGGTCCCAGAGGCCACGCAATTGCGTGACGAGTTCCAGAGCTGACCCTGGACTGGACTGTATTAGGAGCCGGGGCCGTATCCACCTAGGCAGCATGCTACTGTTCCTGCCCTCTCACCATGGCTGGTAGTTTATATAGACTGCTGCAGATCATGGTAATCTGTACTGCAACACGCTCCTTGAACTCGTTACTTCAACAGTTCAGTCATTACCATGCGCCAGCAGCGCAACGCTCTTTTAGCCCTGGCCTCGACGGCCTCGGCCGCCTCTCTCTCTGATGTCTGCACCGTCTCGCACGTCAAGAACATCCTACCCAGTGACGGAACCCTCCTGGGCATCAATCTGATCCCGTCGGCCGTCACCGCGAGCGTCTACAATGCCAGCTCCAGCTCCAGCTCCTCGTCGTCCGGCGCCATGGGCGGCGGCATGGGAATGGGCGGCGGCTCGACCTCGTACAACTACTGCAATGTCACCGTCAGCTATACTCACCCCGGCAAGGACGACACCGTCGTCGTTAAGTACGCCTTCCCCAGTCCGACCGAGTTCAAGAACCGCTTCTACGTTGCCGGCGGCGGTGGCTACACCCTCAACTCGGACGCCACCGGTGGTCTTGAGTATGGCGCCGTCTCTGGCGCCACCGACGCTGGGTACGACGCCTTCAACAACGACTACGATTCAATCGTCCTCAAGGGCAACGGCAGCGTCGACTGGGATGCCACCCATATGTTCGGCTACCAGGCGCTCGGCGAGATGACCCTGCTTGGTAAGGAACTCACGCGCGGCTTCTACGGTATCGGCTCGGACGAGAAGGTCTACACCTACTACGAGGGCTGCTCGGACGGCGGCCGCGAGGGTATGTCCCAGGTCCAGCGCTGGGGCGAGGAGTACGACGGCGTTATCACCGGCGCCCCGGCCTTCCGCTACGCCCAGCAGCAGGTCCACCATATCTTCTCCTCAGTCGTCGAGCACACCCTCGACTACGCCCCGCCCCCCTGCGAGCTGGCCAAGATCGTCAACGCGACTATCGCCGCTTGCGACCCGCTCGACGGCCGCACTGATGGCGTCGTCGCGCGTACCGACCTCTGCATGCTCAACTTTAACCTGACCTCCATCATCGGCACCCCCTACTACTGCGCCGCGCAGACGTCTACCTCGCTCGGTTTCGGTTTCAGCAAGCGCGGCCACCACGCTCGGAACCGGAGGCGCGACGACCACAGCTCAAGCTCTTACCAGCCGGCGCAGAACGGTACCGTCTCGGCTAAGGGCGTCGCCGTCGCCCAAGCCATCTACGACGGCCTGCACACCACGCAGGGTGAACGCGCCTATCTCTCATGGCAGATTGCCTCGGAACTGTCCGACGCGACTTCCACCTACAACTCCACGAGCGGCAAATGGGAGCTCTCCATCACCTCCATGGGCGGCGAGTACGTCCGCAAGTTCGTGCAGCTGCTCGACCTGGACAACCTCTCCACCCTGGACGGTGTCACCTACGACACCGTCGTAGGCTGGATGGATACCGCCATGGTCCGCTACTACGACACGCTGCAGACCACGCACCCGGACCTTACCAAGTTCAAGGAAGCTGGCGGCAAGCTCCTCCACTACCACGGCGAATCTGACCCCTCCATCCCCGCCGCCTCCTCCGTGCACTACTGGCAGTCAGTCAAGAGCATCATGTACCCCGACGTCGAGGACGAGACCGCGCTCCCAGATATGAGTGACTGGTACCAGTTCTACCTGGTCCCTGGCGCAGCGCACTGCGGCGCAAACACTCTCCAGCCTGGGCCCTACCCGCAGAATAACATGGAGATCATGATCGACTGGGTGGAGAACGGGGTGAAGCCGTCTCGTCTCAATGCGACGGTCTCCTCTGGAGATTACGAGGGCGAGACCCAGATGCTTTGCCAGTGGCCAAAGCGTCCGCTCTGGAAGAACGGCAGCGACAGCTTTAGCTGTGTGGATGACGAGGAGTCGATCGAGAGCTGGACCTACGACTTCCCGGCCTTCAAGATCCCAGTCTACTAGACGGGAGCTGTCTGCTTGTAGCAACGGCTCCTTGCCGGGACTGGTTTCAGTCTACGTCCCTGTGTACAGTATACCTAGTTTTTTCTCTTCTTCCGACTATTATTTATTCTAGGTAGTTAGCTGGCTGATACTGCCTCGTCAGGCTGATTCCAGTCTATAATGTAGCTCAATTTTATCACCCTTGGAAGTACTAAATGCATTACATCACCTCACCAGACAGTAATTGTAATGGCCAGTCCAGGAGGCGATATATCTTTTGGATCATACTCCATTAATGTTACTATAAGGGACAAGACCTCGGATCAGGGTCCTCGCCTGCGTTCGCTGCGTGATTGTAACCACACCGACAGCGGCCCTGGACCCCAACCACTGTGTTCTCATCCGTCCCATAGCACGCCAAGTACTTGACTTATGCGTTCGCAGGTTTGGGTTTATGGGATTCCAGATGGGAGGCTGATTATCTGCCCGCGTAAACCCGCCCTGGCCTCTGCTAGAAGCTGCCAGCATAAATACGAAAGACAACAGAATTTCACCTTTGCTAGGTATAGCAATCAAAGCATAACATCTCTACGCGGTCATTCCATCTCTCATGAAGGGCCTTGTACTCGAATTGCAATGGGCCATCTGCGCTGCGCCGCGTCGCTTGTTCCCCTCTCATCGAGTAGACCCTGCTTACCTAAATTGTGACTTCTCCTTTATACGGATTTCCACCCTATATTTACTCATCAGTTGAGGTGAATCTCGGGGGAACAAGGGATGCAGTTGCCTATTTAATATCTATTATTCTATATCTCTTTTTGTTATACCTCCAGCTGCTTGTATTATAGCTACAGCTATACCAAGGCAAATCATTCAAATCAGATCTAGCAGCAATACAATTAAGGCTATTAGGCCCCTGGTTATAACAGTTTTTGCGCATTGCTTTTCCATCCAAAGAGATGTAGTTTCCTTTTCATTGATTCTACTTTCTGACGCGACTTGAAGTCTTGTTCTAGGGTTAAGATAATTGTTATCTTGAGTCTCTCGATTCTTGTTCTTTGTGCTAGAAATGACTTACCACTCTAGCCCTAACTTGAAATGGGTTCTGATAAAATGGTCTATCATTCTGCTCCCATCATTACCGACAGCTAAAGTAAAATTCCTATGTTGATGGGTTTCCAATTCACCAAAGATCTCTAGGGAAAGCTGTATGTCGAGGGCATCAACGCTAATACTATTTTGCCGAAGGAGTCTAGATACTCCCCAGCTCGACAACAAAAAGTCATCATATTTGCATTCGGTCTACCTCTTGGACAAAGCAGACTTTCAAATGGAGCAACATGGTTCCTGTCTCAATGCTTCGTTTTTCACACAATTGTTTCATTTCAAACCCGGTCTGACTCTGGCAGCGCAACATTTGGCCGCGCTTTCTCCCTTGAAATCAAATATTGAGACCTAATAAATTTCGCTGGAGACCTGGACTCATTTCCTTAAGCCGAGACATGCCGACTGTTTGCAGGAAAAGAGGAATTGTAGGACACATCTCCTGAAACTATAGTCAGAATCTGTGGTATAATAGTTGCAGTGCCTACGGTCGAACTCGAATCATGGGGTATAGGCGTCGTCGATCTCTACCGGTTAAGCCCTAATGGCCGGTGTCTCGTACCTCTGACTCGTTCCCATTGCGAGCCCTTCCCAACCCCGTAAGGCAGGCTTGCCTGTCGATCTCATACAGACCTCGGGTTCGGATTCGGATTCGGGTCCGGGTTCGAATTTCTGGAACAATATGAGCAACATCAAGATCTGCATTGCCCAACGAGTCGGCTCCTAGTGTTGACACTGGAGTTCGAGCTAGGCATCAATGTTCTATACGAGCTGCCCATATGCGGCGGAGCAGATACGCAGATCTGAATGCGCACATGGCTGAGCTCAATTGGTCACTAACCCTAAGCCATATCCGAATCACCGCAGGCAACTGATCCCGTTTCAAGCTGGTCTCAATGGGCCCCAGAGTATAAAAAGAGTGCTGAGTACCGCGGCTTGGAACCCTTTCTGTCTCACATACCTATCAATCACCTCTGCTTCAGCTACAGTTCTTCTCTCCTGCAATGAACTCGATCCTACCGCGGTCATTAGTGCTCCTCGCACTGGGATTCGCTGAATATGTTCTCAGCAACCCGCACGCAAATGCCTCCATCACAGCTATCGGGACTGTCAATCTGGAGACAGGTGCGGATTGTGCGTGCAGCCAGCTGGCTTCATCCTATCCAGACCAAGTCCTCTTCCCAGACTCGGCGGACTACACCACCCAGGGAATCAACTACTGGGACGTCCGGGCAGACCTTCTCCCTGCATGTATCTTTCTTCCCATTTCAGCTGACCAAGTATCTGATGCGATTGGTCTATTCTCCAAATGCGGTGCCCAGTTTGCAGTGCGCGGCGGCGGACATATGAATGCAAGTACCTCGTTTGCTTGGATGTTTTTCAAGTTACTCCGGCTGACGAAAAGTACAATAGTATCCCGGCTCAAACAATATTGATGGAGGTGTCCTGTTGGCCCTCAACAGCATGAAGGACTACAGAGTTGACAATGAAACCATCACCGTTAGCCCCGGAATGACCTGGTACGACGTGTACTCTGCCCTGGAGCCCTACGGCCGTGTTGCCATCGGTGGCCGGCTCAAGACCATCGGGGTCCCGGGCCTGACGCTCATCGGCGGCGTCTCCTACTTCAGCAATAAGTACGGGTTTGCCATGGACAATGTGGTCGATTACGAGGTTGTTCTGGGCAACGGTACAAAGATCACAACCAGTGCCACGTCGCACTCCGACCTCTTCTGGGCCCTCAAGGGCGGCGCCAACAACTTCGCCGTAGTGACCAGATTCCGATTACAGACTTACTCGATGCCCTACATCAGCACGACAATCCAGCAGTTCAACGAGACGGGCATATATGATTTCGTCCGGGCCTCGTGCGACCTGGTTCTGGCCGACGATGACGCTTCG
This sequence comes from Aspergillus foveolatus, assembly GCF_047715535.1. Taxonomy (NCBI): domain Eukaryota; kingdom Fungi; phylum Ascomycota; class Eurotiomycetes; order Eurotiales; family Aspergillaceae; genus Aspergillus; species Aspergillus foveolatus. The sequence goes on along the minus strand of NW_027396174.1, from coordinate 17,264 downwards.
ACAGCGGCTGGGGCTATCTTGACCATCACCTACAATGTAACCACTTCCGGGGCCTCAGCAGTCATTCTCGGTGTGCAGGAGGGCATAAGTAGTCCTCCTTCACAATTCGCCAACTTTACTGCCATCCCTGGACCCTCCAAGGTTCACAACGTAACCACCTCTAAGCAATGGGCTTCGAATCTTGACTCTCCTAAGCAAATGTTCCGGTACGTGCTGCTTTCCGCTTCTTCTCCTCTCTACCTACCAGATGGGAGGATTGTGCCACATACTTACCCTACCAGTATCATATTCGGCCATCACTCCATGTACCCCGACTCCGAGGTCCTCTACTCCATGTTCGAGACTTGGAAAGCAGCGGTGGCGCAGATCGCCGACATCCAGGGCCTGTACCCAACCTTCGTGATCAACCTGTCCCCCTCCAGCGCCGCCTCTGTGGCAAAGACCAACCAGATCGGTAATACCTGGGGTCTCTCCGAGGAGCCGCTCATCTGTAAGTGCCATTCGTTTCGTCATGCCAATACTCCTTCACCCTGAGCATTGACTAACAGATCCATAGGGTGGCAAGTCACCACTGGATGGGATAGAGCCGAGGACAGCCTTCGCGTCGAGGCTTGGGTTCGTCACCTGGTAGAGCATCTGCATGCGAACAACAAGCGCAACGGTCTGGCAAGAGAGTTTATCTACATGGGTGACGCGGGCGAATGGCAGGATCCCTTTGTCGGGTTTCCGGCTGAGAACGTGCAGCGCATGAGGGACATTCGGCAGGTTTATGACCCATCAGGCACGTTTTCGCGGCTGAATTGGGGCGGCTTTAAGCTTGGTTACTGAGGGCGAACTGGATCTCCACGTTGGGGCGTGCATGTCCACGCGGGAGTATCTATATGGGAGGGGCAGTGGACTGGATTTGTCTTGAGGTTTTTGCATTAGACAGTATGTAGCATCGGCTCCTCAGCTGGATTCTCGGATAGAGAGACGTGCGTCGAATCTTTTAACGTGCTCGGTGCCGTTCTCTTGACATACAACCTCCTATGATTTATACTAGTACCTGATTTACCCCTTTCGCCGCAGCGATAGGGCAGAGGCATTGAATATCCTCTACTTCTTGGGGAATCTATAGTAAATACGACGATCGGGCAGGTCGATATAGTCGGGGTATGCTCGCGTTTGATCTCATGCAGCTAGTTTGCCCTGAATCTGTGATTACCACTCCCAGGATGGGATTTCTGAATGGCTACAGCTCAGACCACGCTGTTCCACGAATGATCTTCAGGCGTTGATCAAAAATTACTAGGGTCCCATCAGAATCCAAGTACAGACCCCGTCAAGGTTGATGACCCTAAAACAACTGCCTAATCCGAAGAGACAACATGGTGATACTCTTATTGGAAACTTTTTGGAATGGTAACAAAGATAGGTTAAAAAGGCAAGGTTATACGCATGAAAATACATATATTTCTGTATTTAAGCCCTACTTGCAGTCTATGGTTTCTATTCAAACGGCACAAATCCAATCTGCTCCATGGGCCACTGCAACCAAGCCTTGTAAATCGGTCCAGGCAACAGATGGTAGATCTGCGATAGGATATGCGTCCCCCAGTTTTTCATCCACCACATCCATTCCAGCTGATGCAACAACACGCAGAAATACCCCACTATCACCAACGCGTGAGGTTGGTGCCCCTTCAGCAGGAGCAAAAAGTCTTGCGGAACCCGCAGCAGCCACAAGAAGACCTCCGCTGTCTCAAGTCGACATCCTTTGTCCAGGCATATGGTGAAGCAGTGGCTCAAGTGGTCGATTGCGGCATTGTACACCTCACTCTCGTCCCCGTGGCTATCCTTCATCTCGTTGAGTATGAAACAGCGCAAGTTTTCCAGGAATTCGTGCTGCGTGGCTAACAAACTATAAGACTGTCGATGCACGCTGAATATGATGCCCAGTGGCCCCGAGTGGAGAGATTCTTTGGCAGATTCGGATGATTCGATAATAGACCCTGTGCCTTTGATAAGCAGCAGCCAGTCTGCAATCTCGTGGTCTTCCCAGAGGAGGAAGTTGCCTAGTTTCAGTGGCTTGGCACAGCATATAAAGGAAGATAGTGCGGAGAAGAGGAAGAGCGGCGGCACATTCTCATGGTTGATATTCGGTATAGCAGGCGTGGCTAGTCTTAATGCTGCATCGTGATGCTCGCTTGCCTGTGCGATGTACAGCTCTCTCTTCCCTGGACGGAGGACAGCAAGATGTAGAGCGGAGATGGCCAGGATCGCGCGAAGGGTGTAGGGCGCCGTGAATCCTATCCGGGGCACCTCGACGCGCCACAGGGTTTGCAGTGCTGGATGGAGAGAGAACGTGTAAGCTGTTGAGGTCGTATAATGGTGGAGCAGCTCCAGGTCCGCGATGGCAAGCTCGAATCCTGCTGACAGTGGCGTGTGTGGATTTTCTACTGGGATCCAGCGCGGCGATCCACGTCGGCTTGGCCTGGAGCTTGAGCAGGAAGTTGTATTCCGATCTGAGGAGATGGACCTTCTGGATGAGACTACTGCTTCTTCTATCCTGATGCGATTGGCAGGAGCAAAAGAACAATCTACCCCATATCTTCTGCACTTGTCGCACACTGGCTTTTTCTCATCACACTACCTTTCGATTAGTCTTTGTTCAGAACTCAACAATGAATAACTCCTCCCATCCTGACATACCTTCACTTTCCTGCGCTTGCATTGTTGACACCCATTGCGTGACTTTTGATGAAAGCGCCGTCCTCGAAGTGCAGAGCTGGCAGACATGCTCTCCGTTGCATTCAAAAACTAGCGAATTGATGATCGGGACGAAAACAATAGAGATTTAATCTGCGAACGATTCGATTCCTTGCGCAGCGTTCCGCTGCGAAGGGCATATAATAAGTGCCAATTAGAGTTTGGCAGAGCCTGCGCATTTCCATCGAGTCCCTGAACGGTGCTTTCTAAAGGTCTTTTAAGCTTTCTTAATCATGGCTTAGCCGGGTAAGTGGATCTGTTTAGTGTTCTTACGGCTGCCTATCGGTAGGTTTGCAGTTTCAGGTTGGATCTTACTGCAATTCGGCAGCACAACGCAAAAGACGCCAGGCATCCATATTCTTCTGCACAGCCGTGAATATTATTAGTTACTGTAGGAGCCTGGTTACTGCTCACTCTAGTCCATATCCGAAGTGGCCAGGGTAGCACGATACTACCAGAAATACTGTTGGGATTTCCCGTAAGACGAGGCTGAGTCGGTTCTAGGAGTAAGCTGTGTCAGAATCATGTCTCCATGTCAATTTATTGCCAATTCAAGTCTGGACTCGAGAACCCTGCAGCGTAAGACATTATATAAGACTGATCCAGGAAACGAGTAGGAAAGCAGCGGTAAGCGGTCAGGTCCTCTTCAATCCCTAGAATTCGTCTTTAAGAAACTGAAGTGTCTACCACTTCTCAACGTAAGGCCTCAAATCCAGCTCAAAACCGAACGTCGTGCGCGGTTGCGTGTGCAAATGCCAGTACGCGTCCGCAATCTGCCCGTCAGATGCCCATTAGTATCCCGCCTCTATGCACAATCTGCATCAGTGTGTACTTACAGCCCCAGGATCGAGCTTCCCATCTTCATGTTCATTTGCCCAGCCCTTGGTGCGGGGAATATCAATCACCCCGTCGATGATGACATGTGAGACGTGCACCCCCTTGGGCCCGAATTCCCGGGCCAAGGACTGCGCCAGCGCACGCAGGGCAAATTTACCCGTCGCAAAGGCCGAGAAGTTTGCCGATCCTTTGACGGAAGCGGTTGCGCCGGTAAAGATTAAGGTTGGCGGGTGCTGGAGGCCTGTAGCCTGCTGGAGGAGGGGAAGAGTCGCTTTTGCGAAGTTGAATGCGCCAAGTCTGTGCTCGTCATCAGTATAGCTTTCAATCCTTCAGACAAAACGAGTAAAATATTGGATGGGGGAAGGCGCACCCCTGACTTTTGAACCCACCCGCAAACTCCTCCTCCGTCAATTCCAAGAACGGCTTCCGAACAAATCCCCCGCCAGAATTGAACACTGCTGCTGCGAGAGGCGTGTCCTTATACTGCTGTGAGATCTTCTCGAATGCGCTCTGTACGCTGGCACTGTCCGATACGTCGGCGCTGATGCCCAGTGCTTGGCCTCCGGAGGAGTTGATCTCATCCACAATACCGTTGTAGTTGGATTGGTTGCGGGCCAGCACAACGACGGAGTATGCTTGGGCAAACTTGCGGGCAATGCTTGCGCCCTGTGATGCTGTTAATTGGGAAAAGATTTATGGAAGGGGATGGAATGCGTCTGAAGGGTAAGTTCGGTGGGTGGAAGGTATGGACTTACTGTCCCTGGGCCAACGCCAGCAATGACGGCAAAGGGTTTTGTGGCCATTGTGACTACTTAAGGAGGTTTTATTTAATACCGAACATGGGATGAGTGTTGAAGAGCAGAGAATGACTGTTGGAAACTGCCAGGAGCTGCGGGGTCGTCTGCTTTATAATGGCTTCTTCCACCGGTTGGGAGCAAATGTGAGTAATCAGATAATGGGCGATTGGGACATAGGTCGCACGATGTCGCGATCCATTTCGTCTTTCCTTGATTTATAATCATCGGTCTCAAAGACCGAGGTGCTCAGCTCACGATGGTTGGAGATTGGGAGAATCTGGGCTGCTATGACAACATTTTGCAGCCTGAGGCACAAGGCAGATATCAGTGAGCGTGCTAAGGCATCAAGGCAAACACAACCACTATCGATAAGCGTCGCTTTTTTCGTTCTCCAGCTTTGTCCAGGTTGGAGTTAAACAACATCTCAGCTTCTTGCTCGTTTGCTCTATCGCTCAGATACTCAAACTAAATCTTTCATCTGCATATATACGTCTTATACTTCTGACTGATACATAAGATGTCCGAGGAAGACTCCCTCCTCACAAATTTCTGCGCAATCTGGTCCGTCTCATCCAACATGGCAAATCAGCCTACACACTCAGGCTCATTAAACTAACATGCTCTCTGCCAAAACAGTCATATCCAACCCCCCAAATACCGCTGTCCCCGATGCTCAACCCGAACCTGCTCTCTTCCCTGCACGCGCCGCCACAAGCTCTGGTCGCAGTGCTCCGGAGTCCGCGACCCAGCCGCGTACCTACGACGCACCGAGCTCGCCACGGAATCCGCCTTTGATCGAGACTTTAATTTCATTACGAGCATCGAGCGACGGCTAGAGCGAGCGAGCCGCGATGCGGAGAATAGGGGCGTTGTGGTTGATGGGAGACAGGGAGTTAGGGAGCCGGGAATTGTGGGGTTGGATGAGGATGAGCTGGGGCAAGATGATGTTATGGATGGGAGGAAGAGAAAGCGCGCGGGCCCTGGAGCCGGGAATGGTATTGGTCATGGTTTTGAGAGGGGGTTGGCGAAAGGCGAAGCGGGATTTCTGAAGAGAGCGGCTGAGGCGGGGGTGAGGGTTATCAAGGCTCCGAAGGGGATGAGTCGGGCGAAGATGAATGGCTCAAGATGGCATACAAAGTGAGCATTCACGTTATTTACGTATTTTCCTACTTCGGGCTTTGTTAACTGTTATTGCGGTATAGGCAGAAATGTCTGCAATGGACAATCGAGTGGGTGACGGACAACGGGACGAGAAGGATGAATTGCGCAGAGACTCTGACTGTTGCAGAGGCATATGATCGCGCATTCCCGCTGACGAGGGAGGAGAGACAGCTCCGCACTGAGGAGTCCACATCTACATCAGAGCCCGAGCTCGCGTCCGCGCAGGAACTCGCGAAGGAGTCTACGCAGGAGACCAAGAACAACGTCGAGCCCGATAAAAATGCAGAGCCTACACAATCGCAATCGCAAACACATCAGCCGCCTAAATCGGACATTCCGGTTTCTGAATCTACTCTGGAGACTGCTCAGCAGCACGTCCTCCCTCCAAACAACCACCCTACACCGGCTCAAGGCGACACAACACAATCGACATCGGAATTACCATCACCATCAACAGAACCCCCCTTACCCCACAGATCGGTTTTCTTCTACATCCACCGCCCCCGCACCGCAACAAAACGCCCGGTTCTCGCTCCCGTATCCCCTGGAATGACCCTCACCTCCGCTCTACAAGACCGTGTCGTACTGGAGTTCCCTACCATTTACGTTCTGCAGAATCCGCTCATGCCTGGCCCTGATACCTCCTGCGCCACTGAGTCAGAGCCTGGATCTTTTGGAAAGTCAGCCTCGAAACAAAGGTTCATTCTAGAGGCCGAATATCTACGAGCCCGTCCTGACGAAGCGGCAGCTGGAGCTGCCTCCGCAGAGACTGCCGCAAATGAAGACGGGGGCGAGGGAGGACAGTTGGAAGATACAGATCAGGCGCTCTTTGGCGTGGGTGCAGTAAATATCCCGGACGTAGACGAAGGAAAAATGCTCGAGGTTTTGGAGAAGGATTTATTGGGTTCCAGCTAGCGTTGTGATCTCGTCATGATTCGTGACGTTTGATCTGAATACATGATTACCTGTAGATAATCTTGCTGTGATATACTTCTTCGACATGTACGATATGTGCATCGTGGGGTGGATTGGGACACGCGTTACCTAAGTTGAGTGGCTCTAAAATCTTTTAAATCCAGTGTACGGAGTGTGGAGTCCGGACGAACTGTAAGACTTAAGTAGCGCGATTCGTCGACCAAGAACGCTGGTTACTACCATGGCTGGCCAAACTCATACACGACGAATCCAAACCCCGCGAGGGTCTTATACGAACTCCGGTCTGGTCAAGTGCGAGGAGGCGAGCGAATGCTTCGTCACGACGCGACACGACACGGTCCGGAGTGCAGTAGACACAAACTCGATCGCCCGATCGAATCCACTGGAATGCTCGGTATGGTTAACAACAGCCATTCAATAGCTAATGGATGAGTAGTCAAATAATTCAGTAAGCCAATATACGCCACGCACGCAAAAATCCAAAAAACAGATCTCATATCCCAAGCCGAACAATATCATAGAAAATATAACTCCTAATGATGCAGTCCATAAATCCAAAGGGTATCTAAACAAGATCAAGTGCAACCAAAGACGCCTTATTAATGCTTGTTCATAAGGCAGGTCTAAAACCACCCAGCAACACTTAACGCGGTTGACTGCGATGTGCGACTGAGAGAAATAGGAGCGGTTCACCGTCATCGAAAATCAACGAATGACATAGCCAGCTGCAGCCTTCATCAGAGATCGTCAGAAGCAAGCGTAGCCTTTAGACCGAGCGTCAAAGCGATGTGGTCCTAGACGGAACCGCAAAGTCGACTCTCTGATGAGACTAAAACAACGCATAGCACGAAGCCATGATTTCGCAAAATAGTTGTTTAGCCCATAACCCTCGGAACATCACGATGCAGTCCTTAACGGATCCGCAGGGTCACACCCATAGGTGAAGGCAGCGATGTATGTTCATCGGAGAGATGACTACAGTAAACCAATCTGTTCATCTTCGATTTTTAGCCATCCGAAGGGCACAGGGCCCTGATAGCTGAGAAGTACCAAAGCAGGTGGAATTTCCTCACTTTTCGGTTCCTGATCATTATACGCGCTTTGGCAAGCTCGACATGACCAGGGAAGGAGACGGTTCTCCATCTCCGCCAAAAAGGTCGATCCTAGTAACCACGGCCTGAATTGAAAGCTCAAATGCGATAAAATCGGTCACCGTGTCTCCTTCACGTCAAGAAACAAGGTTCTTCCATGATCGTCAGACACAGAATGGCCAAGCCTGCTAGATATACCCACGTAGTCCCGGGGGCAGTTGCGGTATGAAATCTTACAACAGCAGAGTGATGCGGTCGAATAACTGTACAGCTCAAGTCGACACGCTGGTAGTCTCAGAAGCGGTATCAGGAATGGTAGGTTCAATCTCCACTCCTGTCTTTTGCACGTCCTTTCTCAAGGAAAGGGAGATAATCTCAGTGGGAACTGTGTCCGGAACAGTGGGTTCCACATCCTTGACAGCAGGGGCCTTGTCATTGCGAGAACTAGAGCGAGAACCTGTGGGGCTCATCTCCATACGCTCAGATCTGCTAGGTTTGATCTTCAGTCGACCACGTTCCAATGCGCGGAGAATGGTGCCGACTTCTTCCGAAACAATACCCCGGAGTTTGCTCATCGTGTCATCCGAAATCTCGGTCGCGTTAGCGTTCCAGCCGAGTTTGGCAGATTCTTCGGATGTCAGGGATTTGGATTCCAGTGATGGACCTCCAGTGATGAGTTTGTGAAGGGCGGTAGGAGAAAGATTCGTCGGACGACGGGCCATCTTGACAGGCTTCTGCTTGGAGCTTGACGAGACGGAGGCCACCTCTTCCTGATGCCGCTTCGGTGGGCGTTGAATGGGAGACAAAGGGTGATCTCCCACCTCGTTGCGGATTTTGTAGTAGACGAGACCCAAAGTTGCGGCGAGAGCTTGATGGGCAGCTTCCGGGAACATGCGAACCGCTTCAGCGCGGGTGAGGTTTGAAGGGCAGTCGCTGGAATCGCTAGAGTCGCTATCACTGAACATCCCATCTGCCTGATGCATGCGGCCCCAATATTCATATCCACCCAGCTGGTAAAATTCGGCGAGTTGTGCCAAACGGTTGTCTAGAGTGTGTTAGACGGGTTTGGGGGGTATTTACTTGTCTGACTTACGCCGACTGCGTTTTTTCAAACACCAGAACCTCCACACAGTCCTGGGGAAATAATCCGGCCAACGCAAGGACCCATCTTCCTCAACAACAGGAACAGGGGTGATAGGTGCGTGGGTAGTATGAGCCAGCGAATTAAACCGGACACGTTCGGAATGCTTCATGCGCGCTTCGATGAGGGAAAACCGCTCGAGGAAGGAGTTCAGATGCCGCGACGTCTCATGCTGCAATGTGATAAGTTCTGTGCGAAGCTGGCTGATGGCTGACTGCAGTTTACTAATCTCCACACGACACCCACAGACGTCAGTCTGCATATGTTCTAGATCAACCTGAATCTGGTCGACATTCTTCGACAGTCGATCCACATCGCTCCGAAGAAAGACAGTTTCATTCCCAGCTTGTCCGAGGCTTGACTTTAGTTGTAATATTCCTGACTTCAACTGGCCAACGTCCGCTCTCAATGCAACAACATTCAGGTCGATTCTGTTGCTGATGGATCGGTTGGCTTCGAATTCCCGACGGATATGCTCATCTTCCCGATTGCGTCGGTCGACGTATCCATCCTTAGTCAGAGCAGTAGATTTTAGCTCGAGAAGACGGGATTCAATGGCCGAGAGGCGCTCGTGGATGTGAGAAAGGGATGATTCGGAGATAGGAGTTGTAGATTCATGGCGGAAGGAGATCATAGGTGAGAGTGGCATAGAGACGCTGGAGGTGCGAGAGAGACTGCGTTCGAGAGTGGCGGTCATGCTGTAGACGGGGATTGAGATGAGGTTGGTGATGAGGGTGGTGGGACGAAACCAGTAGCGTGGATCGATACGGCGATATATGGAGACACGAACGGGGGATAGTCATCAGTCTTTAACAACAGCTTCCGAGGTCCATTTTGACGATGCTATAGATGGTAATTTTGATGGTACGATGGCGATAGTGATGGATGTGGTGATCGTAGAAGCGGTGGTGGTGAGCAGATGGGGAGTCAGCGGGTTGAACGGGATGAAAGAGATGGGGCGGTTTGGGTTTGGGTTGTGTGAGTCTGGCTGTTTGAGCGAAGAAAGGAGGCTAGGGCCGTGCGCCCCTCCTCTCACTAGCGCGGCGCCACTTGGCGTTGGCTCACTACAGACGATCGGACACGGTCGACTCATTTTCACTCATTCACCAGGATTAATAATAATGACTTAACTCTTCAGGGACTCTGACTCTACCCTAGATGGCATACTACTGATATTTGATGCTCAAACTGCTCTAGCTTGACGACAATTGATGAAGTTAACATCCATGTACTCATATTGTGTAATGTTATGTTACACAATACATGGCGATGACAATACATGCCAAGCGACCGTAAAGGGCTTAGCGTTGAATGTGGAATCTCAAGCCTGCTTAGCGCAAAACCTGCATCCAGCTGACTTGATCACCACCAATTACCGGCCAAGCCAGTCTTATCGCCACCAAAGACGCAAGGCTACACAAAGGCTACGAAGCCGTCCAATTGGTCAACATAAATAACCGATAGTCTGCCTAAACGTCATCCAACATAAGACAGGCTCGTAACCATGCAAGTTTGTTCCGTTGTCTTTGTATTACGCGGGTGCGACATTTAAGGCTTAACATGAAATTTGTGCAACCCTACTTAGGTGAATCAGGTCGATGCCATACCCAACAGACTACGCTCCATCGGCAAAACAGCGTTTCTAAGGTTCGCAAGAACCGAAAATTCAAATCCCCAGTCGCCCGCCCACTGCGACATCCGACAGCCATCCTTGAAATGCGTCGCCAGATGGTCAGCACGCGCCGACCAGCTAGGTAAAGACGCTGCACAGAAACCACAGCGGCTCTGAATATCGTTTTGCGCCGACCGCCAGGCTTCAAGGTTCGGCACCGGATATCGTGTACATCCATGAAATTTACGTAGATGCTGCCAGAGATAGTCCTTGCGGCTGAAGGAGCGTTCGGGTACAGGCTTGCTGGCACATTCACGGAAGTCGTGGCTCTCCCAGTGCTCCGGACTTGAGGAGTGATGGTCGCAGAATCCGCATTTCGCAAAAGGTATATTGGTATCTTCCAGTTCGCTGAGGTTTGGAGTGCAAATCCAGATATCTAACGGGAGATGGACGCTCTTTTCGTGTCTCGACCAGTCGTGCTTCTTCTTGAACGACTGCATGCAAAACGTACATTGGTAATGGCCGTCTTCTGTAACGCGTTTTCGTCCGCCTCGTCGTCCAGATGATGGACGGCGATACGGTCGTGACCGCAGTGGCCCATCTCCTGACTGGTAACTCCAAGCTGATGAACTGCTATCGGATGCGTCTGATGCCAGTACACCAAAGCTTGATACTGATGACGCGAGTGACGACCCTTCCAACCCAGACGAGAAATCAGTTAAAGGCGATTCAAACCGGCTTTGACGGCCTGACACGTCCGAACCCGTGGATGTAGCCATTGCCTCTCTAATCACAGCCTCCGACACTGGCTCCTCATCAGGCGGCGACGCCTGCCAGCGCTCCATCGGGGTCATAGAAGCCAGCTCACTCGTCGGCATCGGCGACCCAGCGCGGAACACCCGGGTAGACATTCTAGCCTGCCGCTGCTGCTTATGCCGCCGCCGGGCATTCGCAAACCAAGTAGAGATCCTCTGCCTCGAGAACCCGGTCTCCGCCGCAAGTCGAGCCTTCTCCTCTTCCGACGGATACGGGCAGTGCTCATTCCGATAAAACCAATCCCGTAAGACTCTCGCTCCTTTCCTGACAAACTGCTTCGACTCTTTGGAGTCCAGTTTGCGCTCCCCGCATTCATTCTCATTCCCTTCTTCAATAACGCCGTGGAGATGCCCCAGTACTGGCGACAGCGTCTCAAACCCCGACGGCTGGCGCTTCTCTCCGCGCCCAAAGCTGCATGGACGGAACAATCCAACGCAACTGGAACATGACGGCACCGGGTTTGGGTTATGGGATGTGCGCCGCAGAACTAAACACTGCAGCCGATGTCTGCGGCAGTGGTCGCAGGGTGTTGGGGGTCGATACGCGCCGTCCAACCACTCGGCAACATTGTTGAAGCCCGACGGCACAATTGGAGTACTTGTAGTACCTGGCCCAACCTGGAGAGAACCCCGTCCTTCGGGTTCAGGATTACTGGCGATAGCCGGCGCCGAATCACCACCAGAGAGCGAAGCTCGTTGCGGCTCGAATTGCGTAGCAGTAAAGTGCAGCGTCCCCGTCGACCGAGATGCTTGTTCATATGGCAAGAATTCGGAATTGCAGGTGGGATCTTGTATGCCGTATAAAGCGTCCCAGTCAAAGAAAATATCCTCAGTCGGCCACCCACCCCCGACTGGGGCTGCCGGGGCAGTTACCCCACGTTCATCTTCAGCTTGGAGATACTGCAGGGATTCCATGAAGCTGCCGTAAGGCGGCACTCGATCTTCCATAGCCAAAAAATAAGCGAGATCTACGGAAGAAAAGAGAATCGCGCCGTGGAGATTGTCTGATAGAGAAACATTCGAGGTCTGTTTCTCTTGGTTTTGTGATTTGGTAAAGTTTGCTTTGGTTCTTGCCAGCCCGTTGGACGATGACTCATCATAACTGCCGGAATTTCAAGGCGCGGAGCTTTGGGCCAATCATAAACCACGGTTTTTCGTGGGGCTGTCCCTATCGTCCATATACTACTAGATAATCCCTCTCTACTCTTGAATCCAACTAACTATCAAAAAAACATTCAATTTAGATCTTTGCTGACTGTCTATGCAAAACGGCAACCATTATTGCGCTCTTTAGCACTAAGGCCTTACCGAATGAGGCCAATCCTGTCCAGCAAGCGTTACGCTGAGCTGAACAGAATATCAGCTTCCTTGCCCCAGGCCTGTCTATATTAATTTACTTCATGATCACTTGACATCGGTACGTGCTGCTGAACTAGGCATATGAATGAGTTAAACATCAAAAAAGAATCAAGCACAAAACTCCCTCATCAACTTCTCAAAATCACGCCGGACACTGAGCAGGCTGTCTACATACACCCACTCCTCCTTCCCATGCAACCCGTGGCCTGCTGGGCCATAGATCACAGAGGGAATCCCAGCCTCGCTCAGCAACGCGGCATCACACCAGAACGGCACACTTTGGATCCCCGCCGTCACCGTATTCGTACAGTCCGCTAGCCTCTCAATAAGCGGATGGTCAACGTCGATCTTGTGAGCCGGTCGAGCGAGCGTAGCCCGGGGCTCGGCGAACTTGAAGTTCCTGTTTGAGGATTGAATCTCAAGCAGCAAACGATGGATATCAGATATTATTGATTGGGGTGTTTGACCGGGAATTGTTCTGAACTCAATTGTTATGGTGCACTTAGCTGGATAAGAGGACGCTTCCTCTCCGCCCTGGATTAGGCCGCAATGCAGGGTCGCCGGCCCCAGGATATCGTCAATGGGGAGCCTGTTAGCGTACTTTTCCAGAGCTTGCAGAAACCACCCAGCATGGAGAATAGCGTCGACTCCGTCGATATGGTTTGAGCCGTGAGCAGCCACGCCGAGAATATCGACCTCCACCCAAACGAATCCCTTGTGCGCATACGCGATAATCTCGTTCGTAGGCTCAGGCACAACAGCGGCGTCGGCCCTCCAACCGGCAGCTAGAATGTCCCTCGTCCCCTGGGATGCGTCCTCCTCATCGGAGACGGCGGCAATAATGACATCTCCACGCAAGGGCTCGCAACTGGCTTTGATAGCTGAAAGAGCGGCTAATGCGCTTGCGAGCCCGCCCTTCATGTCGAGACTCCCTCGGCCAAGGACCACCTGTTTTCCGCTCCTGGTGTCAATTGCGCCAGAGAGTGCATCTGTCTCGTAGCTTGCTAGACTGACAGTGTCGATATGACCGTTGAACATGAGCGCCTTTCCTCCCCCGCTGCCCCTATGAATGCCGACGACAGAAGGTCGGCCAGGGACTGGTTCAACGCGATGTGACTCAATTCCGCGATGTGCGAACCATGCCTGCAGGTAGTCGCAGATCTGGGTTTCTCCTACGCCGTCCGCGAGGGATAGCGTGGGGTTCGAAGAGTTGATTCTCGTTAGCGTGCTCGCTATGTCAACAGCATTGTCGGACGCCACATCCAATGGAATGCGGTAGTCGCGGGGTCCTTCTGTGCTGAGCAGCACGACAACCGAGTCTTCGGTCAGGAGTGACTGGGAGCATTCCTTAACTCGTCTCAGTGCCGCCAGCGACGCCGCACCACAGGGTCCGGCCATGATTGAGCGCGAGGCTAAATATCCCACAGCCTGGTGGCTCTCGTAGCAAGAGACAGTAACGCTAGCGTCTACAAGGCGCTGCAAGTTTGGCCATGCTGTTGTCGAAACAGTCCCGCAGTTCATACCGTCCATGATGGTGAACGAGGTCTCTATCGGCATTAATTTACCAGCTAGCAGACTACTCTGTAGGCAAGCGGCTGTATCGGGCTCAACAGCGATCACAGAAATCGGATCCTCTCTCGACTTGCAGAATGTCGACACTGTGTTCGCGAGACTCCCCACGCCCACTGGCGTGATCATGACCGTGGCGCGCAGACCCATTTCTGCCAGTTGGCTCTCAATCTCCAACATCATGGACGAATACCCTTCCACGATCCACGAGGGCACCTCTTCGTACCCCTCCAATGCGGTGTCCTGGATGAGCAAAGCGCCATCCGTCTCGGTCGACACCTTCAACGCCTCCAAGACAGCCGCGTCATAGTCGCCCTTGATCGTCGTCACCTTTGCTCCCTCTGACCTGATTCTATCCTGTGTCAGCCCATCCATAGATTCTGACACAAAAACTCTGGATTCAATCCCCAGTGTTCGCGCCATGAATGCCACTGCCCGCCCATGGTTTCCCTTCGTTGCAGCCAAAAGTGTCATCGATTTCTCTTGCGCCCGCGCGGCCATCTCATCAAGGCTAATTGTCAGCGGCAGACTAAGATAAGCTGCTATCGCACGGTAGCAACCCCATGATGCACCGAGGACTTTGAACGAGGGCAGACCGAGCCGGTTGCTTTCGTCTTTAACGAGAACGGCGCGGACGCCTAGTTCGGCGGCAAGATCCGGCAACGAAGTAAGCGGTGTTGGACTGTAGCCGGTGAGAGACTTATGGAACTTAGAGAGCCCATCAATCTGTGGAAACCCGCTTCTCTGCGAGCCGGCCAAGGGGTTGTAGAAAATCGGGCGTCGAGAAGACATCTTGGGTTTGGATGGTGTTAGAGTAGACACCTACGACTCAGAGGAGAGCTCACGTTAAATCAAACTCAACAATCTCAAGAATGAATGATATAGACGATCGCTAGTGGTAATTTGGCTAGAGATGAGTCCTGGATGTGAAAATAGCAGAGCAAAAGATTGTGGACAGTGTGAACATCTCCAGGCGCCTTCCAACAACATCGACCACAAACCCACCTTAACCAGGCAAATCCTCTGCATGAAAATCACAGTGTGATGGAGATCCTATCCAAAGATTTATTTCATCCCCGTAGTAACGGTCTGATTTTCTAAGGTCGTGGTCAATCTTCAGTATCAACGCTCCCGAAAATACAGATATATATATTCATCCTTTAGACACGACAAGTGGACAGGTAATGTGCGCGGGACTCGTGTATTTACGATATGTCTAATCTAAAACAAAATAACAACACCAGTTTCTAAGCATTAACACTGCTTTATATACTCACCGACCTCGGTTGGTCTGCGAATAACGGCACAAACGTTGAGCCGTGCCAAAGCCATTGCGGGGGGAACGCTTTTCCCATACAAACTGGGCCTTGGCAGTCAACACAACGACAGCAACCTTGATTAGTCTTGGGGATGATTACTGAGGAATACCATGGATCTCAGGTGAGAATACTGTTCTTTGTTGATATTGGAAAGCACCTGGCCACGCACCTTCCCAAGGAAGTCTCCCCAGGCTGTACGATCCGCCTCCGCAGCATCATAGGTCTGCCCCCTTCTCACGATGGACTGCGCCCAATGCCACTCGTTTCCAAGCTATTGATATCAGATCTGGTCCATTTCCTATTCTACCCTTACTAAGATGAGGCTCAGACCTTCGCTCCATCTCCTCCCGACTCTCCCCCTAATAGCATCGACCGTCTCGATCGTTCTCCCACCAGCGAACAGAACCTTGATCACCACCACCGCTGCCCACGTTCCCAATCTCGCTCCCAGAATCCCCAGCCACTACCCCTGCGACTGCTACATCGTCTCTGGCGATGAACCGGGCTACTTCACCGACTACCAATTCTGGGACTTCCGCGATGTCCCCCTCCCGCAGAGCCTCATCAGCGACGGCTACGGGCTCTCGACAGTGAGCCATTGGGAGGCGGAAACGGTCCCGCTATCTCAGACACCTTTCAGCAAAGACTGGCAAACGCAGTCGTGGAGTC
This sequence comes from Aspergillus foveolatus, assembly GCF_047715535.1. NCBI lineage: Eukaryota > Fungi > Ascomycota > Eurotiomycetes > Eurotiales > Aspergillaceae > Aspergillus > Aspergillus foveolatus. The sequence continues at coordinate 1,210 of NW_027396174.1, read as the reverse complement.
GGCAGAAGACGACGGACAGCACGGTGCCCATGGTAAACGACAACGCGAATGCGTTCTTTGCCAAACATCCAAATCTCCCCGCTGCCAGCCAGCTTGTTCTGCGTACAACTCGACTGCCGGACTACTCGTCTTCCGCAGAGGTGGAGAGCCAGCATGGAAACTACTTCCATGTTTCGATTCGCGTGCGCATGAGACTTATGTCAGGTGAAGCAATCTCGAGACGGCCGTGGGATGAGACGCCGGATGTCAATGAGGTACCTAAGGGTGCTTGTGCTGGGATCTTCACATATCGCTCAGCCACGTGCGAGGCTGATGTCGAGTTCCTGACGTCTGATCCACCGAACACGATCCACTATGCGAACCAGCCAGACTATGACGCCGAGAACGATATCATCATACCCGGTGCGAGTGAGGTTGTGACGACTGTCCCGGTCCCCTGGTCTGAATGGGTGACGCACCGTATGGATTGGTTCGCGAACAAGACCGTTTGGTACGCCAATGATGAGCTGCAAGCGGTCGTTTCCAAGAGCGTACCCGATCGCCCGAGTATCCTCGCCCTGAATCTCTGGAGCGACGGTGGATTATGGACGGGTGACATGCAGGTGGATGAGAGCGTCTACATGGGAATTGAATGGATTGAGATCGCCTACAACACGTCAGCGGCAGGTGACGCCCCAATTGAAACCGGCCAGCGGCATCGAGCTCGGCCCTCAGAGCGGACGAAAGGGGGCTCCCACGGGAAGAGGCAGACATCGGGTGATGACGCTGGGGAGAGGTGCGAAAGGCCGTGCTACTTGGATAAGATGCAGCGCTAACGTAATCAACCACCGAGCGGCGGATACCATCGAGCGGCGGATACCATCGAGCGGCGGATTTTCACCCCGACCAACCTCAAGCATCATTCAACGTGTCATTTCTTCACACCGATTAATAAGATGCCACTTTCTCAAGAGACTCGCCTTCAGTTGGCCATGCAGGCTTATAAAGATCAAAAAATGAATCAATTTTGAAGGCCGCTAAAGTCTACGCGGTGCCTGAAAAGACCCTACATGCGCGTCTAAAGGGGAGGAAACCACGCGCAGAGATACGCGCAAATGGTCATAAACTGACCAAATTTGAAGAGGAATTGCTTTTAAAGCGATTATTGGATGCAGATATGCGAGGCTTTCCAATCCGACCTGAATTTCTACGTGGAATGGCTCAAACATTG
>NW_027396173.1:0-49145 GCF_047715535.1 Aspergillus foveolatus | reverse complement strand
CTGGACAAAGGGTACGGCCCCTCCCCCCCAATCTATAGGTAGTCAAAACGGGCATCTGCCCTCGAAGACCTGGCCAGGGTAGCGCCGGATGCTTCTTCCGCTCATTTCCAATATATATTGTCCATAGTTGCTGCTTCAAACCTGTATCTAGCTAGTTTTAGGGAGTTCTGTTTAGACAGCACGTCCAGATGCCCCCTGGGAGGCCGCAGATCACGTGGGCCCCGTGATCCGCCGAGTGACGTTAAATAATAAAACCAAATCACATCAAATCAAATCAAGCATCTTATGTACAGTTTAAAAAACATCGGATAAAGGTTAATGAAGCCCTATACGTATCTGAAACTTGGAGGAATCATAGTGGGGCCCTAAACTTCTCACCCCTCTCACCTGGACTCACCCCAGGTCTTAGCGTCTATTTGCCCTAAGAGCAGGAACGGGCTCAAGGCTTGCTGAACACATAGTTCGTTGATAATAATAGCTTAATTCTGGTTGGGAGAATGAATCTATATAGCCTTATCACAACTGTCTTCAGTACCTGGTGTATATATGCCGGCCCAATAACCAGACGTTCCGCTTGGTGTCGTAGCTTCTGAGCCGCGCCAGCATGACTGGAGATCTACCTCCAGTATGTGTATGGCTATAGATCATCACTAAGAGTACTCAAACATACCACTGGTCTATCACCTGGAACGCGGATAGGCCAGCAAAACAGCTTATAAATACATAGTCTGTCCGTTTTAAACCTAGCTGCAATGCATGTAAAAGAATATCTTGAGGCATAGTCTTCAACCCTAGTACAATAGTGAAGACACAAGGCGCAAACTACCTAAGCATATTTCATGGACCCTTTCTTGTTGTACTTGCAAACGGGATGCTTCGGAGAATACTCGTTAAAAGGCCGCCAAAGAACTGCTTCCTGTTTACCACGATACCGCTGTCTTACTGACCACCACGAAGAGGGGCCTCTGTCTGTGCTAGGTACCTATAAGCTCCGAATGCGCCTTTAGCCATTCGCGCCTGGTATAAGAACTAAACTGTTCATCTCGTGATTCAGCAAGGGAGAAAGTAGCTTTTCGCCTTGACAGCCGTGCTACTAACACTGTCGTGAACGTCCACAGGGTTAGACATACATTCCTAATCTACCTAGTTACTAAGTATTATAGGCTAGAAGTAAGATGAAGATAAGGGCGAATCAGGGACTTGCTTCCAACTCACTCCACCTGTTTTGATTTCCTTGGACGCTCTACCTAGGACACTCAGTTAAAGACATAGACCCCCAGCTACAACAAAGCTACCTCTGCAAAATTGAGACAAGATAAACCAGGAGCGCAGCTCGTCACAGACACAGGCTGCACACCCCTGCGGAGCAAACAGTTTCTCCTAGATTCAGAATCCACATCAAGAATACGTGATCACAACAGGCGGCCGACCGCACGGCAAATTCTGCAAATGCACCTCGACCGTCCTGCCACCCTTGGCTGTCCGCTTAGTTGCGCTGCGCGCCTCGCCCGACAGCCTCCCACCACCATAGTACTCCGGATGCAATTTGACTGCCGTCTCTTCAGGGCTCAGGTCCACCTGAACATCGCACCAGAACTCGTAGTTGTGATAGCCCACGATGACGGTGAATGTTAGGCCTGAGGAGGCCATGATCCGGAGCATGCCGGATGTCCCGCTGCCGTTCATGGTGAGGATGAGGTTAGAATGAGAGATGGACGTAGGATCATGATCGGTCCAGGTTCCGCCGTTGGCATAGTACCAGCAGGTCTTCTCGACGATTGTGAGCAACTCGTCGGTATTGTTGACGATTGAGAAGGGGAGGATGTATGTCATTTTGCTGCTAGGGTTAGCTTGGCGCTTGTAATACTTAGGAAAGTTATGCGGCAGTTATGTGGGGCGGGAGACGTACATTGACAGCGCGGGACAAAATCGGGACAGTTAAGATGAGTTCAGGAGACCATATAATCCCGTGTACGGTGAGAGGTATTAAGGCTATAGGGCTAGGACTAGAAGAGATTATATACTGCAGTAGACTACCGCAGCCAGCCACAGAAACCCTAGGTACGGAGTGGGCACGGGCACCTATCCCGGCGAAATACAAATGTGGCTGGCTGAGCTGCATCAGCCAGACCGAGCGATTTTATGTTTCCTCAGCTGGGCAACGCATGCGCAGCACGCATTGGTTCGCTTATTGGCTTCACCAATGTCTGCTCTACGCAGTGGCTGAGCTGGCAGCTTCAGCCCTCCCTCATGAACGAAGAGATGTTTGCTTCTCGTCTACCGCAGGCGCAGCCCATCGGTTCTTTATCCCTTTGCAGATAGCTGCCTTGTCCATGTATCTAGAACCTAGATACCATACATCGCAAACTGGCTATGCGCACGACTTCCGCGTATCGCCATAGCTTTATAAGCAAGGGCAAAATTGCAATAAGAAGACTATTACTCAGGGAAGAAACCCAACAACAAGCAACAAGCAATTCGACAGCTAAGGAGGCATTGCCGCGAGGTACCATTGACAAACAGAGGCGAACCACCTGGTGGATTTACTGAGGCAGCGCCTCCCCTGACCACCAAATCTTCAGTTTTTCCCATGCTTGGAGAGCCTTGACCAGGTGATCTTTCCTTCCTTTGGTGCAGCTTTGTTCCCCGGTTAGGGACCATCCATCGGATGATCTTCTGGCGTCGTGCTGTTATTTTCACCCTCAATGAAAACCGAAGCCCAGGAGGTGAGATATCTTCCATACTAGAGGCAACTAGATTGGCCTTGGAGTGAATCTTTCCATTTAGATTAACTGTCCAGCTGAAGTGCAGCGCTTGATGGGATCTTTAGTAGATATCTAAAGTTCAGGATTACAATTGCTTTGTCCGGTGAAGAAGACAGCCAAAATCGGACCGATACCGTCCTGCAGAGCCCACGAGGACTGGGGCTTTCCCGCCCAATGGACCCAGAGTCGTTATGCCCCTAAAAACGCACTCTCGGAAAAGGAAAGTCTCACAGGAACCGCTCCGAGCTGCAGTTAAAAAACATATTAACGCGCGTGGTACAGCCATGTTCCTCTCGGCAGTTGTTGGTGTTTAAAGCATGACCTGTTCCAATAGGCCTTTCTTGTGACTGGCATAACCGGTGGATAACACGCCACGGAATGCTTTCGGATTGAAAGCCCCTGATACCAGTGTAGCTCATTATACATTACCTTATCACCCGTAGAGTCTCTAACAGCTTATCGAAGAGAGATGGACATGAAAGCTAGCTATAACAAACACTGACCTTGTTGCTGAGTCTACGTCTAACCGTGAACTGAAGAGCAAGGAAGTAGAAATTGTCTACCATTCCGCCTCCTGCCCCGCATGCGGCATTTTAGACCCCAATGTCTGTTTTCGGCCCAGCGTTATACGGAACATCAATTGGGATATCATACGGGTCCGCAAGAGTATAGTTATAGAAATCCAAAGCCCGAAAAACAGTATCACCACCAACATTCAGGTGGATCTCGCCATCGCACCTCTTGAATTTCACCCAATTGGTCTTAATGCGGGCCTCGGGTCCAGCAACAATAGGGTCAAAGACTTCCTCATAGTAACTTGTCTCAATGAGGAGTTCCGTATTGCCCCGCGCGTAGTTGCCGTAGCCTGTAATGTTGCGGTAGTAGTTGTTGTACAAGTGGCCGTATTTCATGGCGTCGCCGCTGGGGTTGCGCACGTTCGTCGAGTGGAAGAAGTTGTCATTGATTGTGACTTTGGAAATCACGTTGGTTGTCCAGCCGATACCGAACGCCTTGTTGTGTTTCTCAATCAAGTTCTTGGACACGGTCACGTAGTCGGTGTCGCGGCGGAGATCAATCAGCCCGTCGCCCATTTCAGTAAGCTGGATTGCAGATGTCGTCAATATATAAACTCCATTCTTGGACGTCAGGGTAGAAGGACAGGGTCCGGCTATCAAGCTGACTACGTACGTGGTTCCCGTCGATCCAGATATTGGTCGAATTGTCCACCTGGATTGCATCATAGTCACCAACTTTCCCAGCCCAGTTATCCTTGCTGTAAGTCCCATGAATCTTCAGATTGCGGATGATGATATTCTGCTGGCTATTGATGTTGAACCCGCCCTGCTCAATGCCCGATTTGGCACCGACCCCAATGATTGTCTTGTGACTTTTCACGGGTATCTCGAAGCCAAATGAATTAGCCTTGATGATGCCGTCGACGCGGATGATCAATGGCTCTGTCATTGCCGCATACCGGACCAAGTCGTCTAGCTTACTGGCTGTTACGATTCTCCCGCCTTTTCCGCCGGCCGTACCGCCATTAAGAGATGCGAAGCCATGCGCTTCGGCATCGCACTGGGCGCAAGTCTGTGCGTTGATGAGGCCGGGTGCTGCAAGGAGTAGCGCGGAAACAAAAATACGCGCGATACACATGGCCGAGGCGATGATGTTCGAGGGGAGGAATGCTAGAAATTCACAGACCTGAATGGATATTGCTGGAAGGCGCTGTAAAGGGTAGATCTTCTGCTCTATATGCTCCAGATCTCGGTTCCAGTCTTTTTCGTGCTGGCCTGCGATGACCCCAGAATGATTTCCCCGCAAGTATTACTATTGTGGGATTATTCCTCCAATAACAACCCCAGTTAGGCCTTTGAACAGAACGCTCCAGGGAAACAGTAGGGAAGATAACTCCGCCTCCGCAATTTAGGACTTTTCGCTTGCTACCAGAGACCACTGATTTAGCCTAAGTCCGCAAAGGGGGTCATCGCACAGTCCTGGTACCGACTCAGCAATTAGTTCAGTCATCTTAGCCCTGACCCCCCAGGGTCGTTGAATGTAGATGCATTGCAATGTCAACTGTAGACCGCAGCAGATCACTAGTTGAAGAAAAACAGAGGGCCACAAAAGCTAAGCTAGACTCCTTCCGCTCGGCAACATCGCGTATACTTTCTCCTGTGGAGTTAGCCAGCACTGTGCGGGCGACGCTAAGCGTTGTCGAGATCAGCAAAATGAAATACAAAGAGAGTGTGGGGAGCCGAGGGGAAGATGCACATGCGTGGCATTGAGAGATCGTGTCTCCAAATCACCTTGAAACAGCCTGAGCTAGTAGATTAAGCCTATATTGCCTCTACGGGCCTCCTGTCTTATAATCAATTCTATTCATGGATCATCTATATCATATGCACACCACGTGTGACGGGTATCCCGTTAAGCTTATTATCTCAGTAACCAGCCTGCAGGGCAATACCGGCTGCATGGTACAGGAAATATAGGCTGATGCCATTTATTAAATGCTAGGGCTTCCGGGCCGTGTCAAAGCAGCGCGGTACTTGAGCATCTCAGTGTGTGGAAAGTCCGCGAAAAATGTTGAGGCAAGTGCAGCTTATGTCCACCAAACGGATCCAGGCAAAAGTTAATGTCTGATCCTTGCATTAGAAGTAGAAGAGTGTGTTCCTGTTGTTTGAAATCTGTTGAGTAGCAAAAATCATCAGAGTGAAACGCTCTATGTAAGCTAAGGTGGTAGAATTGCAAAGCAATGATTGAAGCTCTATCTCTGCTCTCTTTCACCAATGCTTTCTGTCATAAATAATGAATAGTATAACTAAGCTGCTTAATTCAACTACCATAGTCGTCTCACCAACATGCTTGCATTGTTCATGATAAGAAATCCTTTACTACTAAAGTCTTAGACTAGTCACTGTTGATTGTGAACGAGTTGAACTTGACCACACCATTGCAGCCCCATGCGTAAATTCCGAAGACAGTTCCTAGAACCAAAAAAAAGATAAAAAAAACATAATCAGTACGGATTCTACCACGTATTGAATGCAGGTATAGCTGGGGGTGCTCTGGGAAACATACCTGTAAAGTCATCCCCACTCATGTCGCTGCAGGGGAATGTCGCCAGCTCGACTTCTGAGCTCCATTTATTACCCACAAGGGCGCTGTACAAGAAGATATAGGTCTCATTAGATGATCTGATAATCAGGTTGAGTGCCGCAGCTCCTTCCACTGACGTAGAGCCTGAGGTGGTGTGCTCCTGAGTAGCGTGTCGGAAGATGAACGAAACCTGACAAGCAATCAAATCCACATCGATGCCTGCATATCGGAAAGGGTCTTTGTATACTACCAGCCCAGCATGGCCTTGCTTGAGCGCCGAAGCAAGCTCGATCTGCGCATTGACAGTAGACACGAGAGAGGTCTGTCTCCGGCCGACGAATGTCGGACTGCCGCTCATGGCGCCCAACTCAGTGTCCGTGGAACGCAGTGTTATTGCTGTCGACCCAGAGGAGTAGTTTTCCAGCAAGGGATCACGTATATATATTGTATGCGGCGACGATAGCTGCACTTGAGACTCCAGGCCGGATTCGCTCTGCTTGGCCCCCACAATACTGCGCGTAGCCGGCACAGTGTGCTGCAATTGAACAGGCTGAAAATTCGGAAACTCACCTTCTGGCCACTCGACAGGGACCATGTAGGTCTCGCGCCCTAGAGGGTACGAATCACCACTCTCACTGAGCTCGCGGCGCCCAAGCATAACCGCCCACCAGTTGCCCGTTGTGTCTTGTACCAGGTCAGCGTGGCCAACACAGGTTATCGGAGAGCCCGGAACTCCCGTGATCAGGGGGTTGTTTTGGTAGCCCTCAAAGGGGCCAGTGACTGCCCTGGACCGCGCCATAGTGACCTTGTGTCGCCGGTGCGTGCCACCCTCGGCGATCATCAGGTAGTACCATCCATCCTTCTTGTAGATATCTGTTCGAAGAACATCGAGTCAACCTAAGAGCGAGCTATGATCGAGAAAGCTAAAAGATGGCTATCCAGGGATTCAACTCACGAGGCCCTTCCGGGCAGTTGCCTCCCGTACCCGCCCACACATCCATGGGAGTTGTGATTAGCTTGCCCGTAGCGAGGTCAATTTCCGCCTGGCGGATGACGGTTTGTGGCTTCTTTCTGTAGCCGTGGATGAAGCTACCGGTCATGTAAACCTTGCCATCGTCGTCAAAGAAAAGATCTGGATCGATGCCGTGAAACTCAAATGGCAAGGGGTCGCTGTACGAGGCCGGGTTGGCGAGGTCGTTGCAAGTTATAAGAAAATTGGTGTTGGGTGTGAAATCGACCTCTGGTGCCATAGATGCGCTACCTGCCAGGTTGGTGCATACGATGTAGAAGGTGCCATTGTGGAAGCGCATGGTTGGGGCATAGAGCCCGCCTGTGAAAATCTCGCGCCGCTCCAGATTGTTGGCCTTGGTCGTTGCGTGCTGGAGGCTCAACTGCGATGGCCGGTTGATGGCATTGCCTATTTTCGAAACTCTTGTATCAATACGCTGGAACACCTGGGACATTTTTTCAGGACATTTCATGTTGCTCACCTACAAGTTCCCAGTTGACGAGGTCCTTAGACGTGTGGATGGGTAGCCCCGGGAAGAACTGGAAGCTCGAGGCGATGAGGTAAAAAGTATCATTCACGCGTACTATACTCGGGTCTGGATAGAAGCCCTGCAAAATCGGATTCTCGTAGGTTAGCGACATGATTCCAGGCGATGCGCAATGTGCTTGACAACGCTGAGATAAAGAGTGCAAATGCCACATCAAGCACAACAGTCGACTGCCCGGCAGTGCGTGGCTTGCCCAGGTCGCGAGGACGTCGAAAGCAGGTAAAAAAGGAAAATGAGGGTCGACATTCAGGCTGCATTGATATCGTCAATGCGACCTTGGCCATAGCCTAGACCAGCCTTGGCGCTCCTCCGCCATTTGATTCATGCCAAGCGCGCGTATAGCCATCCAGGATTGGTGCGAAAAATACTGGATCTCGGTTTACTTGTTTAGGCTGATATCTCTATACTCGGGCTGAACCCTTACCTACTTTGCATATGCGAGCGGCGGGGGAAGTCCATGACTTTGATGCCCATGTATCATGGTTTCCTGATTAAAGCGTCCTCTGCTCTCAACCGGACACAGCTCTACAACAACATCTGCATTCCAGTTTAATCTTCTCACTCGATACAGGACGTCGTTCTGCGCCAAGGGGCATATCAATATCCCGCTATTCGGCTTTCCGTGCAGCCTTATTCTGACAGAAATGGGCCCCTCCAAGCAGGTCTGGTACAACTGGTAAGTCCTTCCAAGTCGTGGGGTAGACACTTAGTCCATCCTTTTCCTTCTCCACTTCTGCGACAGCGCTTCCTTTCTAACAGTTATCTACGCCCTCCAGGTATTCTGCCCTCGTGGCGGCAGGGTGCATGATCCTTATGGGCTACGACTCAAGCGTCTTCAACTCGGTGCAGGCTTCGGAGAACTGGAAATCTGCCATGGGCTACCCTGACGCCCATATGATTGGCCTCATTAATACCGTTTACACTGTTGGCGGAATTATCACTGGATGGTTCTTGAGTGGACCTGCGGTAAGCTAGCGGAGCCCTGATGAGGTAGGGCAGAGGCGATGCTGACGCTGCATGGCAAGGCTGATTATCTAGGTCGTCGATTTGCTATGGGCCTTGGTTGCATGATCACCGTTCTTGCGACGTTTTTGCAAACCTTTCCACCCGCCAAGGGGACCCTTGCCTGCTTTATGGTTGGTCGCGTGTTCATTGGCGTCGGAACCGCGTTTGCCATCAGTAAGATTGCCAAAGTCCCGGTGTTGGCTCTCTAATCAAGTCTTTCTCAAAATCTAATCCGCACATCTTCCTTTTCAGCTGCTGGTCCCATCTATATCGGGGAAGTGACTGCCTCCGATATCCGAGGCAAGGTCATGTCCTTTTGGCAGATGTTTTTCTCAGTCGGATCGTTTATCGCGTATTGGATCAACTTTGCCTGCTCCCGGAACCGATCCAAGCTGGGCCACTGGGATTGGAAAATGGTATGTTACGGTCCGCAGATTCCTGCCAACTCCTTCATTGATTATTTTTCTTCCCGAATGGCTCTCAACGTTCCGACTGATCCTGTGACTATTAGGTTGTTATCTTTCAGCTAATGATGCCACTCGTCATCTGCTCCCAGCTCCCCTTTCTTCCCGAATCCCCACGCTGGCTGATCGCCAAGAAGGATGATCATGAGGGCGCAAAGGCTGCACTTAGAAGAGTACGATCAACTGAGGGGGAGGTTGAGGCAGAGCTTCTTAGTATTCGTGAGGCCATAGCCTTTGAGAAGGAGTCGGCCCCCCGCAAGCGCGAAGCCTACCTGGCCCTGATTAAAAACAGGGCCATCCGCAAGCGCCTCATACTCGCTTTCATCATAAACATTGGTCAGCAGCTTACTGGACAGGGCACACTGAACTCCTATTCGTCGACTATTTACCAGAAGGTGTTTACCAACGTCGATACTATCAACCTCATCAATGCCCTGAACGGCACGCTTGGCATCATTTTCACTCTCAACGCCACCTGGACTGTCGACCGGTAGGTCTCTAGGACCCCTTTCTATGCAGCGATGTCGCGGATATTCTGCTGAATGTGAGAATATTAATCCTTCCCAGGTTCGGTCGAAAGTGGCTCTTTATGGTTGGTGCCTGCGGTATGGCGATTTGTACCATGCTCATCGCCGTGGTTGGCTTGACGACACCTAATGTAAATGGTACCAAGACATACGGCGTTGGCGTCGGGATTGCCACACTGGCGTTCGCTTTTGCATTCTTCTTCAAGCCATCTTGGGGCGCAGTGGTATGGATCTACACCTCGGAGATATTCCCGATGCATGTCCGCGCCCAGGGCACCGGCATGTCCGTGCAGATGCAGGGCGTCGCCAACACCATCTTCCAGCAATTCTTCCCCATTTTCTACGCAAATGAAGGCCTGTATGTTGACACGATCTTCGTCACTGTTGGGGTTCATATACATCGCTATATGAGTCTGTCTGGCATGTGCACGTTATTCTAACGGCGTATATAAAAACAGGAAAACCTTCTTCTTCTTCATGACCACAAACATCTGCCTCGTCGCCTTCACCTACTTTATCCTACCGGAGACCAAGAACATACCTCTCGAGCAGATGGACGCCCTGTTCGGCGATGTTAACCATGCCGCAAAGGGCGCGGCGAAACTCGATGACAACCCCGATGATAATTATCTTCACGTCGCGGAGCTTGAGATGGCTCACAGGAAGCGAAATTCGGTGTAGCTGGAGTACATTGCAATGTAATTGTCTGGTCCGATATCTGTGGTCGGTCAGCTATACGGCTACCCCCATCGATGGTTGTCTCGCAACGTGCTACTACATCGCCACTGTTCTGCCAAGCGATTGCTAGAAGTCCAGCGCATGTTGAGGCACGGCTCATGATTTTGCTCAAGCCGGATAAACCATATTATCTCGCAAGAATAGCTTTCCGTCTGGTCTAAAGTTACTTTTTGTTGTTAGTCCAAATAGGTGCTGAACATCATACTCCCATGTCTATATCCCTCTAGCGTCGTGTTCTACATTTTGAAACAGGCATTCCTTGATGCAGCTGTCATTCACACCGCACCGGTTTTGCATTACAAAGGATAATCTAGCCTTGAATATATCGGGGGTCTCCTTACCTTCCCTAGTACTAGACCTTTTGCCTATCCTCATTTTTAATGCTTCACTCGCGGCAATTTTGTCAGCTGTCCATGGCCGTGGCTCTTGCCTCTCGCTCAAAAGCCGCAGGTCTGATACGAACGTGAAACTGGCTTGTGCAAGTCTAGGTCCGCATGTGGTAACAAACAAATAATAGATCCTTTATTCGAAGTCAATAGCTAACACTCAAGACAAGGCCCATCCCCGCCAGCAGCCTCTTCCACACACTGCGTACTCAGCCAATTTAATTATTTTCATCCCCGAAAAACCCCCTCCATGGTCAGAGCCTCAACTGTTGGGGTCCAGCCCTAGGGTCAGAGTTGGGGTAGGGTTACCCAACCCTGGTATTTTTGGTTCGGGGAAGTGGCACGGCCCTAGCTATAGATCAGGCAGGCTTCCGTAGCTAGATAATAGCCTGCAGTGCCTGCTAGATACCCTGGTAGTTGGACTTGTTAAACCACGGGTTGGGGCGGGTTTTGGGGTGGGTTACCTGGACAGTAAACCGCCCATGGGTTAAGCAAATAATTTAACACAACCCAATTCTTGGCGGGTCGGGCGGGTTGGGGCGGGTTTCGCGGGTCGGGTTTAACAAGTCTAGCCAAAATACATACAAAGTCTCCGTACAAAATCGCGTCAATGCGTCATGTGCAAACAAACTGACCATATTCAAAATGAAGATGCCAACGCCACGCAGACCTCTGGCACCTGTCAATACAAATAGGCCACGCGGAAATGAGCTTAGTCCGAATATCAGGGGTCATATTTGCGGTATGAGCTTAGCAGGGTGGTCTATATCGAAAATATCTGACCAGCTTGGAATCGCGCGTTCCACGGTTCAGTATACACTGGAGCAGAATTCCACATGATATGACAACGAATCGAGACCTCGAGCCGGCAGACCCAGTAAAATAAGCGCCAGAAGCAGGGCTTTGATTCTACGACTAATTAAAACCAATCCGTTTATTACATATGGAGATATTCGCCTCCAAGCCCGACTCAATGTCCACAACAGTACGATACTTCGAATGCTTAAAGAGTCAGGCTACGGGCACTGGAGGGCCAAGGAGAGGCCTCAGCTACTTGAACGACATGCCAAAATACGTCTTGAATGGGCTCTTGAACGCCGGAACTGGGATGTGGCTCGCTGGCGCGCGATTATATTCAGTGACGAATGTAGTGTTGAGATCGGCAAGGGAAAGAGAAAACGTTGGTGCTTTCGCCTCAACTATCAAGGCGAGAAATGGAAAAAGGAGAACATCAGCCCGTAGAAAAAAGGTAGAGGAATCTCTGTGATGGTCTGGGGAGCAATTTGGGGTAGTTCTCGTTCTGATATTACCTTTCTAGAGCGAGATCCAACCTCAAAACGCAATGGCTACTCTGGACGCTCATATCTCACTATTCTGGAGCAGGCGCTGCCTACAATTTGGGAGCCAGGTCTTACATTTATGCAAGATAATGCTCCTATACATGCATCTCGTTTGGCCAAAAATTGGTTGAGTGACAACGCGATTCCGGTGCTTGAGTGGCCGCCGTACTCACCTGATCTCAACCCTATAGAACATGCCTGGGCTAGGCTTAAAGAAACAGTCCACGCGCTCGATCCAGGCCTTGAGGAATATGGAGGAGGTGAAGAAGCTTTGAAAGAACGGCTTGCTAGCCTTCTGGAGCAAGCATGGCTGGAGATATCGCAAGATTATTTTAACAGGTTGGTGGAGTCAATGCCGCGGCGTATCGACGCAGTAATTGCTGCTAGTGGCTGTACACCAAGTATTGGGCGATATAAATAGTATTATTAGAATCACAAGCCATGAAAGTATCTTCCAACAAGTTTACTGGCCAATTACTACGTGAGTTGTGGCGTAATGACTATTTGAAGCGTCGCGATGATTTTATATATTTTGGTGTTCCAACCCGCTGTACGGAGACTTTTGCAGTAGAACTGTAGAGTGCCGGCGCTGGGGCTAAGCTTCCGGCTAAGCTTTACCACGTCTGGGCGCCCGCCCGCCTCGGTCACTGTCCCACAGCCAGTAATTAATTCCGATCTCATATTTGATCCTCATCCACTAGACTAGTGCTTAGCTCTGCGATGGTCAAACACCCGAAACCCCCTGGACCGGAAATTGCACCTGATCGAATGGTCCCACACTGGATCTGCCCTGCGGCATTGAAACAGGAACCTCGAGGGTCTGCTGCTTTGCTGTTGCTCCGCTTATTTTCAGAATCCTAAGCATGGAGTAAAGAATTACGTACATGGAGAGATCATTGTGGGATGTATTCACGAAGCGAAGCCTGACCTTATCAAATAGGCGGTTGGAGGGGGCAGAAGTCAGTTCATCTTGTACACCGGTGTACGCGATGAAACTATAGAACCGCGCTACGCTCATTCCAAGCACCGTGCTCATGATGAGCTCTGTGGTTCGTGCTGGCTCATGATTACAGCTTATCCTAAACACGGTGCTTGGGATAAGGATAGCAAATAGATGTCCAAAACGGAGTTTGCCGCTACCTGCAATAAATACTCGGGTTCGCGGCCTGCAAAGCCGTGACACTAATGAGGTATGTGCAGCAGCAGGCTTATCTTTCTTTACGCACGGACAGTTGACCTTAGGCAACAAATGAAATTTACCATAACCGCGCTAAAGTAGCCGGTCTATGGAGCAGGTTCAATGGTGCAGTCTGGCAAACGAGGAATTCCGTGGTATCCGGACAATATGTGTGCGAAACCGACGTCCAATCTTTTAGGAGACAAGAAATTGATTGTATATATAAATAGCCTCGTGCTGCATCCTCCAGATCTCCACTCAGCTACAAGCAAGCATCATTCCCGAGGTTCGCTCTTAGCAAAAAGCACCTGCTCTCTCTGATCGCGGCCACCGTGGCTGCTGCTCAATTGAGGCTGGGTATCTGGTTGCTCCGCCAGATATAGCTTTTCCTGGCGCCTCCTCGGACTGTAGTGCTTGGATGTACGCCAGTACTGACATTTCGACGTGTGAGGAAGTTGAGGCCAAGTATAATCACTCTCACTCAGTTTGCTACATGGGTAGGTACTTATTCCGCAAACTCTCTAGATTGACACTAATTCTGCATAAGAATCCGCTCTTGTTTGAGTTGACTGCTACCTGCGTGATTGTGTCCGGCTACGACTATTGTGTTGAGGTCAATTTCGAATCCACCACGAGCTCATTGACTACGACGACCAGCACCACCACAACCACAACCACATCAATCCCTTCCCCAACAGGAACCGACGACATTAATAGCGATGTTGCGGACTGCACCTCGTTTTACAATGTTACTAGCAACGACAACTGTACAATCATCGCCTCCTCTGCCGGGATCACACTGGCCGAATTGTACTCCTGGAACCCGTTCGTCGGTCCGGACTGCGACTGGTTTGATGACGGAATGGAGCTCTGTACCAGCATGAACAGAACGACCTCAACCTCGTTACCGACCGGATCCACAACAAGCAGCGGAAGATAACCGCAACTGGAGGCGGAGACGAAAGCTCCACGGCATCGCCCACAGAAACCACCTCATCCGGTAATGGCATCACGACCAGGATATTGGGTTCCAGCTATTTTGCTTTTTCGAATACGCGGAAATGGTGTCTACGCGGGAATGGTGCCTGGAATAAAGATGAGGTGTTACGCTGGCCCATCCCAGACGTACTGGCAACATAACGGTCAGCTCCTTTTGCTCAACATTCGAAGGCTCGGAAAACGCGAAGAATCGGGTAGACCACAAGAAGGAGACGAACTGCTTCTTTGTGCCAGACTGGTCCTTCGTGGGAGCCAGGGCCACGAGGGAACAGGCTGATGGAGTCGCGGATGGTCTCTTCAGTTGGGCAGCCTGGCCGTATGGACCAGTTGACATGGACACTTATACCGATGCCTCATATCAACTCATATCAACTATACCTCGGCGGAAAGCCTTAAATGATGCCGGTTTCGCCCTGGTTCTCTACCAACATGCCGGGCTATGACAGAAACTGGCTGAGGCGCGGCGATGGGTAAGTCAGAGAGAGTCTGGTGTTTGGACTATGCAAGTTGTAGCTCAAGTTTCCATCCTCGTGATTGTGACAGAAATGTTGCCCAGCTGGGCTCTGTTGTGTGGGTGTGGTTTGCATAACCGAAAAGCAGGAACGGAATCGACAGTCCCTTGTCCACGACAAGCCCTCATAGTGTACCATCTAGGTTGATACCCCCGACAAACCGATTGTCAACCAGTATTGTCTGCGCTGCTGTTGCTCCGCCGAGGGAATGACCAAGGATCGTTACTCGGTCAAGAAACAGTAGATGCGCATTTCCCTGTGGCAATGGGAATATGTCTCTGATTACTTTTTCGTCCTGCATTTAGTCAAGTAAAAATAACATGTCCTCAACACGAACGTTCATTGCTGAAACAAATTCTATTTCGGTACTGGTGTTTGCAAGGATTCCGAGAACCGTTCGGCCATCGGGATATTCTACGATATCAGCATCGTACGGGTGATCGACGGAGACCACAGCAGATCCGTTACTGGCGATGTCTTGTAGCAACAATGTGTACATCAGTCTTGAGGTTGCCAGTGCCGGTGAGAAAAACACTACTGGGTAATCTCCGTCATGACTGAAAGGCATTTGCTGCTGCTGTGGCTGAGCCTGGATGCAAAGGGACTCGAACGTTCCTGGAGGTAGTCCAAAAGACTGGAAACTGCATCTTCATACCTGGCCGTTGCATTTGGGATGTAAGATGCAGAGGGTACACTTCCGCAAATGACAGGTATAAAGGTGGTGACCATGATAGAACGTTTACCTCCTCTTGGGTCATAAGGATTGGTTTGAGATGTGTCAACTAGTTCACTTGCATGAAGCGTGACGTCGCATGGTCCGGTGCTTGGAAGGAGAGGGGCGATTGCCATTTGCCCGAGGCTGATGAGAAGAAAATAAATGGAGCATAGGATGGCCCGAATCATACTGGCAGTCTTCTGATAGTGAAGATGAAAAAAGGACATGGATACTATATGATAGAAGTATCAGCGGAGTCCAACCGCGAACTATCCTGTACTTATACTTGACTGCTCCGAGACATTGGCTGATGACCCAGTTCCAATCTAGTTGATGCTTGATTGGCGAGAGGGTCATAAGCCAATTCCCCTTCAACCGGTGGGTCCAGACGTTCTGTTGTAGACCTCCAAAGAAGCCCGGTCGTCGTTGTGGTAACATTAGAGTTCTAAGCTCATATATAGCCTACAAGCCAGTACGTAGAGGAAGACAGTTTGAAGTGAGCGTAGGTAGGTACCGCTTGGTACGTAACCAAAGAGAACGGTAAGATAAATTCCCTCTTCATGGCGTATGAGGCATTTAAAGGCGTTTGCGCTATTTTTCGCCATTGGCTTATATCATCGGGCTGTCTTTTCGAAGGATGTTCACTACATGTGGATATACTAGCGAGACCAACGATGACGGCCACTGGACGGCCAGGGTAATTCGCGACCAGGCAACCGAGAGCGCATTTCTGCGACGCCGGGGCTGTGCTATGTAACTCCAGAGGCAGGCGGACGGAGCGGGACATGCAGTACCAAAGGAATAACAACACATTGTAGACATGAAGGAGACCAGCAGGCTTAGAAAAGAGGAAGACGTATTACCAGAAAGAGACGATAGTTTTTGTAGCATGGTGCATAATCACTGCACCCTTTGGGAGAAAGCAACAGTATCAACACGAAATACCCAGGATGCCGCTGTAGCCTAAATCAACCCAAGTGGTTTCTGTTTCTAGGTGACATCCATTGTGTTGTTGATACCCATATATGCTCAAAGGGGGAAAGGGCGGAATGATTTACTGTATCGACTACACAAACATAGCCTACTAAGAATCGGACGCCATCTGACGATTGACTATCTATCTTGCTGACAATAGATCTCTTCTTCAGTCTTTCTCGATACTTGATAGATACAACAAGGGGCGGCATCCAGGTGTCCTGCAACCCTGGTATATGGCCCAGCCAAAGCAAGGGGGCCGGCCGCAAAGGCTAGGTCATGGGTATTACCTTTATCATGTGTAGGAGTAACTACCTAGAGGTAAATAATAGTCTAAGTCTATTAAGCCACTTGGATACTGGCTCGATCAAGGTAGAGGGACCTCGCTGGAGCGAGGGCTGCCATTTGCTCTGTAGTAGGTTAAAATTACCAGCTAGTAAGATTAGTGAAGTAAAGAAGGAGTCAAGGAGCGTAATAAGTCCTGTACAGCCCTGTTGGCCTGATTAAGGATGGTAACCTGTGCTTTCCATGCATTTGAAGTGCGATATTTACTGAACCAACCGTTGCACTGGACTGCTCGTATCCTTCCAGCACAGACCAGCTGTCCCAGATAAGCTCAACTGTCATGCAGGCGGGCCACATGAGCCAGATTCCAACCATCGGTCCCCACAGTCTACGGCTTGTATCGTCGCGAAAGAATTTTCTACACCACTCGGAATGAGTCTTCCTGGCAGATTTTTCGGGCTTGGACATGGCCGTTCTGGGACTATGGCCGGTCGCATGAGGAAAGGCGCTAGCTCTAGGCCTGTATTTTAGGCCTATCCCTTGCCTAAGTTGACAGGTAATATCATTCTGCTCTGTTCTTGCTTCTTGCATAACGCTGTGTCAAATCTGCACCAAAGTGACCCTGACGCCAGCTCTGCTGATATTAAAAAAGGACAAACCTCCGCTGCTCCAGCCGTTACCTTCGGCCCCGATGAGCGCGATGGCAGTCGCAGTTTGCGTCTTTGACTGGGCCGGCAGCTATCGCGTGGAGAGAGCACAGAAAGAGACTTCTGACTACGTGCTACTCCTTCTCTCAGCCGGACTGTTGTTTTCCAGCGAGAGATATATTTCCCTCCTAGCCCATTCCAGATGCCAGTTTCTGATTTTCTGACATCTACAGGATTACCACAGCCTAGTAAGCTCTACCTAGATTGATCCTCGAATTCACAACCATGGCCGAAGTCTGCATCCAGTCCTATGGCGGCCACGCCTTTCTACACGCCAAAAGCTGGCTCACCAACAACAGCCAGAAAGATGGACATTCGTTGAGTGGAGAATATGTTAATCTATCTCTTTACCACCCGCAATCCTGACTTGAATTATCCACCCACGTAACTCTAGTATACGAAGCCCATGCTAACATACATTTACCACCCCCAACCAATCGCCGGAATACGCGGCATCATTGACAGCGATATCACTTTCACTATGCGTTACGATGGGGACGCGGCGAAGCTCTACCAAGTCAGCATGCGGCGGGGCTCCGAGAAGTGCGCCTACATCGACGGGCACCAAGCCGCGGAGCTCGATACGGAGGGGCAGGCGATCCGCCAGTACCGTGAGTTGACAAACTATATCAATAAACTTTTGCGATGAGAGTGCGCAGAAGTGGTTTATGCGTGGTGTCAGCCTGGCGGTGGAATTTTGACTGAGCCATAGATGTGTTCTGATAGGTTGAGATGGACTGCTCTGGTTGAATACAAGTTTGTTGAGTATGTTCATAATACAGGCCTACTGCAGTCTGATTCTTGAGTAACGTAGTCTGTACCAATTAAGTCTCACCAGGCGAGAGGCTAGACATTTTTTGAGAGATATTGCAATAGAATTACAACGTAAGAAACCTCATTGACCATAAAGATATGTATTTTGACCTCCCTAGAAAACCTGTCAGACGGCAAAATACATATATATACTATGAAGGACAGCTACGAAAGTAATCCTTGAGCTTTGATCAGACAATGGAGGAATATAAAGGCACTCTCCTTGGAGGCTCGAACATCCAAGTTCACCTTGATGGAATCAGCTAAATGCTCGCTCCTTTCTAGGCTGTGATCATAATCGCTTATGCTGAAGTCATGACCTTGACCTATTACCTTGATATCTAACACAAATGTGCTGGACGCCTACTGTTTCATTTCCATAGACCAGTATTTCAAAGACATTAAGCAGGTTTTCTGGGACATGCAAAATCTGCTCTCTTGTGCAGTGGGGATGCGAGTGAGCGGCAAGGGCTTATCTGTCAGCATAAGAGGGTCTATACAGCCTCATCATGCTATTTTATCTCAATGGCTCGCCTAAATGTCAGCTGTATATTGACCCTGTTTATTACAAAGCAACCATAATTTGGACTGGGCAGATGGGCACGTCAAACGTTGTAAGCAGCATTGGGTGAATGAACAAATGGATAGAGCCGCCTATGAATTGTCACAAACCAATGCCAGCGCTAGGTGACGTTATCGCGCTGGATCATCGGAACGACTCACCTCTACGGCCTAAATATGCGATATGCCAGGAAATCGGCGCCATCTCGCTGGCTTATTCCGATCACGGATTAAGTTGTCCGATAAGCCAGGAAGTCAGCGCCACTATGAGTTTAACCGGCAGTCATTTCCTACTGGGATCCGGACCACTGAGCCGAGTCCGGCGATATTGCTTGGAGAGTAACAATCAGCAGCGCCGATGGCTATATAAAGACCTTCCTGCCCATCATGTAACTAGAATTTCCAAGCAATCCTTTCAGAACGAATTCAAGTCTTCTATTGGTCGATCTCCTATGGTCATCGCTACGTTATAGCTAGAGAACCCCAGACATATCGTGATATCTTCACGAATGACGTGCAGGTGGGTATATCCGCGTCGAAATGCTTATCAGGGAGGCTTACCCAGAGGCACTATTTGGCGGCAGCGCCAACGAACAAGCCCTAATATAGCCCTGTCTCTGGATCCAAACTGGGGAATCTTCGGGATAGCCCTACCAGCCAAACCCACGAGTGGCGTACCCACGTGCTGGGAAACGTGCTCTAAAGTAAATAGATTGGCTCCTGGTGTGAGCAGAACTCGGATCTCGGAATGGCCAGGAACACCCCGTGGGAAGGGGAGAAACGGTCCAATTTGATGTTCTAGAGTGCCAATAAAGCTTTGTGGAACCGTGGATGTATTCAGCCCCGTGGCCGAGACCCTTTTTTGCGGCAACTGAGGCCTTGTTCTTTAGCCAACACGAGTTGTAGTCCTAATATTACAGAACTACTGGTAGATGAGCCTCATCTATTGTTTGCAGTATACACGCAGGGGTGGAAAACTTGTAATGGAGTGAAGAGCGAGCATATAGTTTGCTAGCGTTTAGTCGTAATTCCTGGCCTGCTCCTGGCAAAATGATGCCGAACTGCAGACTCTTTTTTCTGGTTCTTCCGGATAGCCCCATTGCGCCTACCAGGGGACCAATACCATGAACGGCATGACATGTACGGCTAACCGGCATCTTCAGCAGCAAGTCGGGGCTGCAACAGATGACACCGAGATCAAATGATCAGATCCACCCCTTGCGGATAATGGAGATATGGCACCTCAAATTGACGAATTCCCAGCCTCTTAGGACCTCGTTTTTTTCACTTTCTTTTTTTGTCAGTCCCTGGAGGCGGATACAAGCTCATATTCGTAATCGTGCTTTGATCAGGAGAGTTAAATTCCAAGTTGTCGTCAAGCATTCCATTCCACTTACACCTCAACTTCTGCAGCTCCGTCTTCATTTTACACCAATTGCCTTTCTTTTTGTTCTTCTCTCTCACCACAGGATGCTGCTCTCTATCATCTCATTCACAACGTTGGCTCTCTCGAGAGCTGTCGCAGCGAACCCAGACACTGCCGTCTCTCGAGCCATCATGGCAACAGACGCGCTCCAGACCTGGTATAACAGGGCGACAGGAATCTGGGATACTTGTGGCTGGTGGAATGGAGCAAATTGTATGACAACACTAGCGGACCTGGCTGCTCTAAAGGTGAACAATCCGGTCAATGGAGTCGCGAAGGACGTGTTTCAGAACACATTTTCTGTCGCGCCAAATTCGAATCCATATCCTGAAAGAGGGATTGACGCCGACTACACGTCAGCGAATGGGATGTCTTACTCTCAAACTTTTGATAGAAAGCTACCAACTGGTGCCGCGAACGCGTCGCTATGGCTCGACGGGTCGTACGATGATGATGCGTGGTGGGGACTGGCGTGGGTTGCTGTATATGATGCTACCGGTCAAGCAGACTACTTGGATTTGGCCGAGGGGATTTTTTATCACTTGGTGAGTGCTTCACATTTACCATTTTCGCCCTGTGGCTGGGAAAGTTCTAGGGCTAACGGTGACATTACTAGAGTAATGCCTGGCCCTCAAAGTGCGGCAATGGCGGGATTGACTCGGACTACACCCACGTCTACGTCGGCGCAGTAGCAAACGAGCTATATCTTGCGCTTGCTGCTCAGCTCGCCAATCGCGCCTCCGACGGCGAGTACTACCTTGACTGGGCCAAGCGCCAATGGTCCTGGTTTCGGGACAGCGGATTGATCAATGAGAATTACACGATAAATGACGGGTTGACCAATGACTGCGCGAACAACGGCGACACAGTCTGGACTTACAACCAGGGAATCACCCTAGGGGGATTGGTTGAGTTGAGCCGCGCCGTGGACAACGAGACTCTTTCCAATTCTATGTATCTACAAGAGGCTCAAAAGATTGCAGCAGGCGCAATCGCCGCATTGGCGGACAATGACCATGTCCTTCATGATCCCTGCGAGCCAGATAGCTGCGGCGCAGACCAAACGCAGTTCAAGGGCATCTTTATCCGGAACTTGAGGCTTTTGCATGAGGTGGCACCGAATGATACCTTTGCAAAGGTGGTCAACTCCTCGGCTCGGAGTCTGTGGGCGAATGATCGGACCGATGAGAACCAGTTTGGAGTTGACTGGTCAGGCCCTGTGGACAGTGCCAAAATAGATGCTTCGACGCATAGCTCGGCTCTCGATGCATTGGTTGCTGCCATTTGGAAATAGAAGTGTGGGGAATATGAGCCTGCTATGACAGATTTATATATCTATAGACTGGTTGCGTGGCTTATTCCGAAGACATGGATGACTTGTATAATATAATGAGTGTCACGGTCCCAATCCGGCTTGTAGGGCTACGACCCGATCGGCCACGTGACCCACCATCGAGACTTAGCCGCGGGGTCCTCCGGACCTCCGCTTCCTCTCCTCACTCGTCGTATTTCTTGATAATACGATATCTATTAGTTCTCGTTCCTTACAAGAAACGCATGATGCAGCCCGGGGTCATGTTTAAAAGTGGTTGCAGGCGGCCTGAGGTCAAGTTTCCGGTTGGTGGTTACAGCTCGCTCGAGGTGATCCTGCTTAATGATGACCTGTGAGCTATTGGGGTGGCTACTAGTGTCGAATGTCGGGGCATACTGTCCTATGGCATCGCCTGCCCCTGGGGTCGAGCTCGCTTAGTCATAATTTAGTAAGCCAGATATTCATAGGCGGCCACGTCGGCCAACCAATAATGACAATTGTCCGTCCCATTCCACATCGAATTCTGGTCATGTGACCAATGTCTCAAGGATGAATGTATTAAGGTCTTAACTACAATTTGCGTACGGGTTTTATAGCCATCTATGTCACGACCGACACCTGACCCGGCAGGCATGACTCTTGAGCCAGAAAGACACCTGGCTTATCAGGCGTCAACGGTCTGATCAGGGTAGCTGCCCCGCCGATGCCCAACCGGCAGTGGGTGGCCCGACGGCGGCAACCACACATACATAGTCACCGAGATCGTTAGCTACCTAGCTTCCCAGACGATTCGTTCTGTTCTGTCCTTTCCTACCTCCGTCACTGTGTATTCCTCGTAAATAGGATCTATTGGGTGTATCGACAGGCATCTTGCCGGTAGCTGCCCCAGGCGTTCTGACAGCTGTGCGCATAAACGTTGTTCCGAGCGCCTTACAGTCTGCTTCTGCTGCTGCTATACTTTGCTGTACGTACCTTATCTCTATCCAGCATAGCAACCTCTATCCATATTTCTCCATCTAGTCACGAATGTAAGCTGCACTGTGTTAACCCAATGCTGCAGGTAGACTGCCTAATCCAGCCAGCTGCTGTGGTAGTCATTTTGCTAAGAAATTATTACGTCTGTTATTTGTAGCAAAAATGCCGTCGGCACCGCCGGCGAAGGCTAGGCGAGATCGCGGTCGAGATCGAGCTGAGCGGGGAACACAGCTTAGCTTGGTGCAGGTTGAAGACTGGAACCCACAGTTTGCTACAACTATGTCCACGGCAGATAAGCCCCAGTCCGAGTGGGTGCTGCCCTCTGGAAAATTGATATAGCACCGTCTATGTTTAAGAGAAATATCCTATGGGACATTGGTGTTGCCACTCGGTACAACACTGCGCACCCAGACATGGCTCAACCAGCACATGGTCACTGGTACAGCAACGCCATGGTACGCGCCAAGACGGTGGGCTGGCTGACAAGAACCCACCTGTTCGCAAAGGAGTCTACAAGTTCTAGTATTTTATTGGTGCTTTCATCTCTATTGCGGCGTCCTGAACTTCTAATCCCCTCATGTATGGCCCCGCCACTGCGGCCCTGCAAAGTATCCCTTCCACCCACCCTGCCCCCGATCATAGGGTTGCTAAACCCGGCGCCATAATGTGGTCGTGCGCCGCGCCTGAATATTCAATTGGACAGTGCTGGAGCAGAGGCGTTGCTGCACGGTGGGCAAGTATAGTAGTACTCGCCTAAATCTGGAGTGGGTCCCAGTACACAAACATCTCAGCTAACTTGTGTTTGCTGCTAGTATATATTCGTGTCTACTCTTCCAGTCTTTCTGTTCGACTTCGAACTCAGACCCACCGCCTCATCCTCCATCATCAGCATCAAAATGGTCGACGCGAATATCGACCCCCATCTCTTTGTCAAGGCGATGGCCTTTACGAAAAAAGCCCATCGTGACATTTATCCCGCTGTAGATCCCAAACAGCCTAAGCTCTCTCAGGCGGGGAAGGTTATTGTTATCACTGGTGCGACTCGGGGACTAGGAAGGGTAAGATTCAGCATAGTTTTGATTTACTAGGACGTGTCCTGAAGAAGAACAGGGATTTGCCGTTGCATTCGCGCAGGCCAAACCAGCGGCGATTGCTCTTCTGGGACGCTCTGCCGAAGCACTAGCCGAGACCGAAAAGCAAGTCTGCGCGATCAGCCCTGAAACGACGGTCCTCTCTCTTGTCACTGATGTGCGGGATGAGGCGGGGATCAATGCTGCGTTTGAGATGATCGTGGCGAAGTGCGGCGTCCCGCAGGTCCTCGTCAATAATGCTGGATACCTTGTCCATGAGACGATCGGCGAATGCACTATTGATTCGTTCTGGACTGTCCAGGTTAGTCATTCCATTCTTCTCTCCTGGTCGTTAAACATACGCCCTGCTAACAATCAAATACAGGAGATCAATGTTAAAGGCGTCCTTATTGTCTCCAAGGCCTTTCTCAAGGCCATCGAATCCTCCCCCGAGGAAGAACGAACAATCATCAACCTAACCTCCGTCTCAACTCAAAACACCGGCGTCACACTCGACGCGTACACAGTCAGCAAAGTCGCCGTTACCAAACTCACTGAATTCCTCGCAGCCGAGTACCCTTCGATCACATCCGTCAACCTCGACCCTGGCATGGTCGCCACAGACATGGGCGCGAGTATCCCCATGATCGCGCCCTTCCTGTATGATACTGTGGAGCTTGCAAGCGGGGTGGCCGTGTGGCTGTGCAGTGGTGATAGGAAGTTCCTCTCCGGTAGGTATTTCTCGGTGAATTGGGATGTGGAGGAGCTGGAGGCGAGGAGGGAGGAAATTGTGGAGAAGAATTTGTTATCGTCAGGGGTGAGGAGGGGTGATAAGGTTCCGGCGGAGGAGGATTTAGTTATTCATGAGAAGACTTTGAGTGTTGTTCAGACAGTTTATTATTAAAGTTAGGCAGTGGGATTTGTTGTGCTAGTTATGATTATATGAGTTGCACTAGTCCTGAAAGGGCCCAGGACCTTCTTCAGTAATAGGCCTGAGAGTGTCTTGCTCAGAAGTGGCCTCATGATACCAATGAGAAAGTGTGTAACATGGTATCAACCATGAGTTGTATGCTATGCTCCCTAACTACCTGTGAATGTGATATCAGCTAGGACAAGGTTTCTTTATCAAGATTGGCAGCCTCCAACCTTCTCTCTCATATAAGCGACGCTCTTAGTTGGTATACATGTGCAAATAGTCGGACCTTTGCCCCTTGTAGTTGGTCTTCGTTGTAATTGCGATACAAGGTTTAGTCTTACTCTAGGTATCAACTTGCGTCCAACATGCGGTTACTTAACCATCAAGCTGGATGTTGATAACCAGGCAGCTGATTCACGCACTTATTGTTCTCTTGGCCTCTCCAATGGTGACGCCCTTACTCTTAACATATGGATACGGTTATGTTTGGTAACTGGACGGCTTCTGATTCTTGCAATGGTAGCCGAGTGACGCGTTTATCGACTGGCCGGGCCGTCTAAGATTGGGACTGCAGGAGCAGATTAGATTGCCGGGGGCCTGAAGAATCCTAGAGAACGGTCTTATCTGCCGAGAAGCAGGCTAGTAGAAGTACCACTTTAGTTTCAGTTTGGTTCCACGAATAGCGGCGCTGCGTCTGGTATTGGTATTCCCCTGGGCGAGTCATGCCGACTTGTATTATACCACTTTGTGTGCTTGAGTATCTACCAAGTATAGGTTATGACACTGGTATTTGGAGGCGCTGTACATCATAAGCATGCAAGTGTTGTTTCGTTCTTCGGGGTACCGGCAGGATCACTTGAGAAATAACCAGACGCAAAAAGAGCGACGATCAGAGCTAGCCTGTGGCCCGAGTTCCTTGTCATGCCCAGAAATAAGTTTCAAGGCATCGGGAAGTTCGGAACTAACGAGCAGGAAAAGCAGTTACCCTTGCAAGTAAATTTGGGTTTCAGGCGTCATCCTAAGCATGCATGTTGGCTCAGCTCTAACTGGAGCTCTGATACCCTGAGCTGCAGGCAGTGGAAGCAACAATTATTTTCTTGCATATTACTAATCCTTTTGGCTATGCTCAAGGGGACAAGGCATTATTGGCAGTAACTACTACAAGTCTAGTGACAGCCAATTAACCTACCGTGCCGCCATTGACATGTGACATTAATGGAGAATGATAGTCCAAAGAACTAACATAACAGTCAATGCCGAAAAGGACTAGCATCATATCATTATAAAGGAAATGATATGATAGTCAAAGCAAACCAAGCAAGATAATATAATAGATTTGACTAATATAATGCTAAAAGGTATTTAAGGACACTTGTTTACCATATAGCTAGTTTTGTTTTCCAGTCTTATCTTTAGAACGAGCAAGATAGCCAATATTATTATCTAAACTGCATTTCTTCTCTCCAAGACTTTCCTCATTTGTGTCAGGTTGGTATTATTCATTTTAAGCCTTGGGAAGTTACTGTCTTGGGAAACATCCCTGCAACCCATGCGCGCAGGTAGGGTAAGCCTAATAACTCACCCCCATCCCGCCGTTAAGCAAGTCTACTTCCTATGGTCTGCCATATTAGTATAGTTGCGAGAGCCTCCTTGCAAGTGGCGTTTCGGTAACTTGCACTTCAGTGTTACTGTTGTTCATTTGATACAGCAACAATGGTCGACTGATATAATGTCAAGTGGGCCAAGGGTGGAGCTTATTTGTGCCACAGGCTATGGCCTGGATCTTGGTTGTCGGCCATGCCCTCAACCTGGTCCTAAATAAGGTTTCTGCAACATCAGTGTACATCCTCGGAATTGCGGCCTCGTAGGAAAAGAGATCCGTCCTCATAACTTCGGGAAAGAGATCCGTCGGCATGCAAGTCCGGGAAGTCGGAAGTCTTGACGTATGATTGGGAAAAGCTTGATAAAAGGGGGGAGGAAGATATCTGCGCTTCTATCTTCTGTTTCTTTCTCTAAGTTTGTGATACTCGTTTATACAGGACAGCTAGTTGAAAACAATACTACCTACGCCCGTTACAATTTGGAGAGTCCAGTCTCCCATATTCTGGGGCCGAGCCACTGGTGCTTGACGGCAGAAAGTTGCAAAGACGCGACAGGCTACCGTGGGGTGGCCCAGCAGGGACTGTATGGCGCGCATGGATGGAAAACACCGAGCTGATGGGTACTAGCCTAGGGGAGAATAGCTCAGCAGTAGTAGTGGCAGCAGAAAATCCATTTAAGAACATGCTGAGAAGCGGAGAAGTAACCGCTCGGCATCGAATCCCGTTCTTCTTCTGCTCTAGCCTAGATATTTTTATACATTTTCATCTTACTACGAGAAGAAGTTTCGTTTTCAGTAACGAAGGCCTACTCAAGAGGCTTGACTGCACTCAAGGCGTTGTCAGTCCACTCCCGGAGCTTTCTTGGGAAAGACTCGTCTTGAACGGCCGGCGATAAAGTTCCAGGTACGCCCACGGGTTCATAATATGTGCCACCTACCACCTCCGAACTCGTGGCGGCCCATAAATGATTTCTGATTCCGGTGGCCACAGGCACACAGAAAAACGGTGCGATTGGCTTAGTCAGGCGAGCAAGGGTGCTTTCTTTCCATAAAGATGCAGCCATGCCCGTAAGAATCCTCCCTGGATGTATAGCAACTGCTTTAATCTGCGGATACTCGCGACTTAAGTCTTTCATTAGGCCAATGAGGGCTGCTTTGCTCTGACCGTAGCGCTTTGGATATGGCTAAAAGAGAGTTAAAATCCATGTTCCATTTCCCAAAATCAAGCGTTTGCAGAGGAGAAAAAATTAAAAAAAAACTGACCAAATTCGCAGCGCCAGTTTTGACAGTGTCGAAATCGACGCCTTGCTTAGGCGCCGAAACGTGTCCCTCGCTTGACACAACGACGACGCGTACATCGGCGCCCGGCTGTCGCTGCGCTGTTTGAAGCAGCACAGGTGTTAGCAGGCGAGTCAGAAGGGCATGGCCAAGATAGTTGACGCCAAAATGTATCTCGTACCCTTCCGTGGTTGTTGCTGGAGGGACGCGTATAATACCCGCATTCAAGATGAGAATATCCAGTTGCTGTTCTTGAGCCGCAAACTCGTGGGCGCATTTTCGGACGCTATCGAAACACGCAAGGTCCAATTCGAGAAATCGGATCTCGGTAGCTGGCGTGGCGCTTGATTCCGCGTTGGAAGAGGGAGAGTCTCTGTAAGCCTCGTGGTGGATTTGGTGGGCCAGTGCCTGTTTTGCGTCCTCGCTGCGTGGCAGATCAGCAATGTAGATGCGGCTAGGTCGGCCATAACGAGCCAGCTCTATGGTCGTCTGTCGGCCCAAGTCGCCCGCGGCTCCCGTGACGAGGATGACCTTCCCTGCCAAAGATGGAATATCTCGAGCAGGGTCAAAGGCAGGGACATCGTCGCGCGACGCAGCATTTTGCGACCCCAATAGGGTCACGCGAATCATGTCCCAAATGTTATTCATGACGAGAGCGAAGTTGATAATGCTGCAAGACCGAGATGAGGGTGAAGAGCATAATCTGCTGGCTTCTGACGGGCGCAATAGCGGCTTATATCTGAACGCTCGGCATGGAATAAATAATATTCCACCTGTAAAGGCTACATGACTTGTGCACGTGCATACATGGTCCTGGTGCCAAATTAAGCTTGGGTTAGAATTCATTAGTCTACATCGGGACACCATGTGTGTTGGTTGCTAAAATCAAATTGGAGGTGTTTAGCGTCCTCACCAAAAATGCACCTTTCCTGTACATCCGCACACTCTTAACTCACTAATTTCTCATAAGACTTCGTAATTGCTATCAAAGCGACGCTTCTTAGAAGACCTTCAGTCTCCTAATCAGCAATGTCATCATTGATTACAGGGAACACCCCGATTTACCTGATAATGGCACGATCTCGGTCCCGATTCAGTCAAAAATTTCCCCGAAGTGCCAAAACACCCCGCCTTCCCTGGCCAAACGAGGCCTCTAGGCGGCTTGAACAGCGGCGAGATGTCGACACTTTGTACTACGATGGGCCAATGGAGATACTGCGAAAGAAGTTGGTATCTCAAATGGAACCGTCGAGCGCCTGCAACGCAATTCAATCCGCCGCGGAAGCGTTAAAGCTACATTATTGAGCATCGGAAAGGCCCCAGAGGCTCTCTAAGGCAGATGAGGCAATATTACAGTACCTCACTGCGGAGCGATGATGGATGCAGGTTGAAATAGTGTAGTAGCTATATCACGAGCGATATATTGAGATTTCTTGTGCAACTGTGCGCCGCGTGCTAAAGCGCTGTAAATGGACACGAAGGGCACTAAGAAGGATATCTTAAAGCCGTAATGAATACCTGCGACAAAACCATAATGGATATTGCAAAAGAATCGGACACACTGTCTCCACTGTCTTTGTTGAAAACATAGGGCGATATGCAAGGAGGACCTGCTTTTTCTTTATATTTAGGGAACGGTTACTTACCTTAATATCCAGCGTAGCCCTACGTGATGAACTCAGGCTCCTTTGAACAGACACCTGACCCGGATCAAACCGTACGCGCTTCTGAACAGGCAGTGAGGGTTGAAGAGATGGTTGTCAACATACTAAGCGTTGATGATTGCTAGCAGCACTTGAAAGCCCTACAAAAAAGGAGGCCGTTCCGGTTCTATTTCTTAGATAGGGTTGTCCCCTCTGCGCCTTGCCCTTTATCCCAATTTCTGCAGCTGTTTATCAGGTGTACAGATATCGGGTCGCATCTGGCTTTATGGTTGTGGGTGGCCTACCGCGGCGGCGTAGGTATGACGCAAACCATATGGTTATGAGCGCCTGACATGTTTTCGCTGGTGTTGACACTTTAAGCAGGAATTGGGAGCTTCGAATAGCTTCACGTTACTCCCTGAACAGACATTGGTGATGCCCATTCAAGTACCTGTCGACTTGCAGGGATATTAAAACGTCTTACACTGTACCGTGTTCCTCAGTCTGTGAACAGTTAGAAAAGATGGTAAAAGAGGCCGTAGACGCAATCTCAGGTACTTGCATGTTATTAGACTTCACATTTGTTACGTGACATAGGCGAAGCTCATGAAAACCAGGATATGGCCGAAGTGAAGAACTAATCTGGTTACTCATCATTCCGTTGTTCACCAGGCTCTATACCTACAACCCTGCTTTCTAACTTGAAGACCCTGCTAATTTCTCTCTCAGTAAGTTCTCCAAGCCTGACCTCGCCTACCTGGTAGCTGACATAGTTTAGATGGCTGTTCCTGCCTCCACCGCTAGCTGCCCCAGCTGCCAAGCTATATGGGATCCTCCGGCTTTGATACGTTCTTATGTCATCCGTGTCAGCTTCTTTATCCATCGTCGGCCCGAGCCAGCTATTAACATAGATCTATTTGATACCTATGAGAGCACAGAATTCACTGGACAGTCCCGCCGCAATGCTCTACCAGTGGATTCTGGAACGGGGTGTGCGTTTTGTGACCCTACTGGCCTTTGCAACTAACTTGGTATTTTGGTAATCTTAGGGCATGACCAGCTTTCCGTGCAAGGCGAGCAATTTTGGGGGATGATGATGTTATGACAGGTGTGATGCATGTTCACTGAGGTAGAGTTGTGAGGAGTAGAGTGTGAGGGTGGTTGTACTTAAAATATTGGCGAAGTCCAAGCAGCAGGCCAAGGAGCTAACTGGTTAAGCAGGTATTAGGTTAGGAACCATTAAAAGTCGAGCAGGCATCTGAGCAGGCATTACAGCAGAGGATTGAGCAGAGATTCAATGCAGCGATAACGTCACCTGAGAATCCATTGTGTGTTATGGGAAGGCCGCCATCACCCTGACAAAGCTGCCATGGCGTTGGTGAACCCGAAACCCTGGTCGACCCCGATTTCCACCGAGTTTTAAACAGGCAGCAGTTGATGCGTGGTTGGACCAGATTGTTATCAATGAAAGCCATGCGATATAAAACCAGCAAAAGGATTACTTGCCAGCCACGCACCTTGTTGGATAATGGGCAAGAGAGTGGTCCTGCCGGACGGGATAAGTTGGCCAGTCAAGCTATCATCATCCATCCATATGGTCGTACTACCAGCATCCATGGATTAACTGCGTATCCAAGGCCGATTTCGTGCGGATGCAGACTTACATGGAGGGAGTGGGAGGGACGGGTTGTTAACTATATATAGTAGACCAGAATCTGAATGGGACAATGAATGGATACACCTGGTACACCTGCCACCAGTCCCGGGATGTTTATTTTGGGGAATTGCAATATGATGTGTGTGTACCTCATTGGGAGGCCCAAGAAGTCCCCGACAGGCCGAATCTAGATCGCATCTCCGGCACCTAGTGCCTATTCCATCGCACGTATGCTGCCGTTCTCCCGCCCCGGATTGGCCACCGATCGAGTGCGATTCGATGGTCTGGATCTCCACCGGCGGAATCCTGTCGCCAGTCTTCTTTTAGGCCTTTCCAGCCTTCACGGCTGTCAGATCAACGGGGTCCTCCTTAGCTCAGAGTAGGCAGGTCTGGCGCCAGGTGAGAGAGGGAGGCATGGTGCCGACTCAGCGTCTTGAGATAATCGTCGTGAGCTACAGCCGAGAACAGCCAGAAAGAGAGTAGGTCGGTGATGTCCGCGTCGAGGAAGATCGGTAGCAGGTCTCCTTCCGCCTCAGGGGTGGCGCAGGCAGCCTTCATGTCCCTCCTCTTGCTGCGTCAATGTCGGTAACCACCCAACTCGAAAATATGGTTGAACTTTTGGGCCGTGGAGAGGATCCAGATATGCTGGGCCTGGAGAGCGATCGACTGATGTTGTCCTGGATAGTCGCGATTTGTCAATATGTTCCTCGATGGATTCGGCGGCCTAAATATTTTATGTGGTTAGCAATGCGAAGATATATAGTCAACACCGCTCTCACCGTGGTCGTAGCACTACCAGGCACCCCAACACGAGCCACCACGCCGGCCCCAATATTTAATCATAGTTAGAAAATAGCAACACTTATTGATCGCGATTTCTGTTCGGAGACAAGCCGACAACTTATAGCAGAAACGGTCTCTTCATAGTCTTCATGTCTGTGTACTCAGGCAAGACTATCTAACGACATTATACAATGCTGAAAGTCGTCTGAGCGTCAACGAAACCATAGTTTGTTTATTACTCTTTGGAGGACCATTTGATGGTATTAGCCGTATGAAGTCGAGCTTCTCACCTTGCTGGGGCTTATCACGGATATCGCTGTTTGTAATGTGATATCTCAATATAAAAGTTCTGTATCTGTTGAGAGGATGCTTCAACAGACGTACCGGCCATCCGTGCCCGCAAGCAGGGCAACCAGAGGAAGCCGCATCGAATACATGATTGTGAACAGCTGTCAATAGTCAGGTGCAATGGATTTTGAATGAAGTATATAAATCAGCAAGACAGGCTCTACTTGAAGGTGGTAACGTCACGAAGAAACAGTCCCCGAGTGCCCACGCAGACTATTTTATATTCCGCCAACACCACGACGTCTATTCTCGCGCCGTTGATACTTTGAAATGCTATAACGCAGGTGGATTAACAGTACTGAAGTTCGCGGCTAGCTTGCTGTTAGAGATTGTTCTGGTGTTGTAGGAGCGTCCATACCTGGGAACCCTGCTAATGAGGTTATAGCAAATTGCTGACTGCGGCCATGATTGCCTAGGAAATGCCAATGTTGCAGACTACAAGATAATCTAGTCTCCGCCTCGGGTCCGTTCTGATACAGGCATTTTTTTTTTCAAGCACATAGCCTGAGAATCCCGCTCATGACATGGAATAGTGTTGGTTTGCGGGGGTTGGGAAGCGGCCAGTTTAAGCTTGAGTGCCTTGTCAGGTGAAAATAATGCTGCCCCTCCTACTCTTTGGACCCTGGTTGTTGTCAAGGGTATTTTCGAACAGTCGCCAGGTATCGGGTTGCTAGATCTAGGTCGGCAGTGCTAAAGAACGCTTCAGATCCTTGCGTTGTACGATTTACCCATACGAGAATAGCATTCTGACGATCAATATGTCTGCCGATCTACTCAACAAAAAGGCATATGACATGTGGCAAGTGTCGCAATGTTTGGCCAATCGCCCGGGCCACCCAACCCGCGCCCTTCCTTCCCCTCCGCGGCGCTCCGCAGGCGAGAATAGGGGTATCGAGATATATGACGACGCCCGCGCATGAAAAGTACCACCACCAGCGGTTGCACTGCTTTTTAGACAGACAGATGTCAACTTCCAGGGGCCCGACTAAGAATTTGAGTCTGATCTTACGGGCGGAGGATGTTCTACACTATCAGGACATATTAGTCTGGTACTCTGGTGGGTGTTGGATCTAAAGCAGATCTGTAGAAATATAGGCTCTGTTTGAAGGGTCTTATTTGAGGTCACAGTAGCTGTTATGGGCGGACTTTTATGGTACCTGGCTACTATTTATGTTCTAATACCCGTTATATCCAAGGCATAGCAGAAGGGGAAATGCCCTTGTTTAACATGGTCTACTTGTAAGAGAAGGCACTTTTCTGCTCAAAAAGAGCTTTGCTAACACACATTATTAAAAACAAATAATATAAGAGAGAATAATTTCTACAAACAGATTTCAGCGGGCATAGCCATATTAATAATAGCTTATTAGCTAAAGAGCAATGGCCACACGGCAACTCCAAGCACACCTATCTTGACCATTCTTATGTTCCATCCGTTAGCAGTCGCAGCCACAGCCGCACCTGTAAAGGCCGGGGGTTCAGGAACAGTTGATTGTTGAGAAATAGTAGGGACCTGTGTAGAAGTTTCATTACCAGGCACGGAGGAATTCCCGTTTCCATAAGAGCGGAGCTCAAGGCGTACGACGGAAGTGGTATCCGGCAAGCAGCTAGAGGTGCTGTCTGCTATATCAACAAATTTACCCAGTCCCTCCTGGATTGTAGAAAGAATGCCCTCTGCGAAGCTAGTAACAAAGGCCGATTTTTCTTCAGGAGCCTTGGATGAAATAAGACTGAATAATTTATCCCAGATGGCGTACTGATTGTGCAAGGACTTCTGGATGGAACTAATATCGCCAGTGCAGGTTGTGGTGGTGCCGTCGAGGAGCGGTCGTTTCTCGACGAGACGCGAGATGGTGGTTTTGACAGAGGTTGTAAGTGCTTGGAACTGCGGCGAGAGAGCTTTCGTCTCAGCTGCGGTGAGATCCGGCCCTGTTGAGATATCGCGCAGGCCGCGATCGATGGTTATGATGAGCGCGTTGGATGCAGACTGTATAGGTATGATGTCGGCGTCGCCGGTGTAGGACGAGATAACAGTGTCGAGAGTGGTGAGTCTTGTGGTGAGTAGAGTTAGGAGGGATGACGTAGGGTTATCCGCTACCCGAGCAGCTAGAATCGGAGCAGAAAGGGTTGTCAAGAAGTATAGCGTTGGCAATGTGAATACCGTAGTGAACTTCATGACGCCTCGTCGCTGCTTTTGTTAGCTGTGTGGTTATGCCGTGTATACAGGTGCGCGCGCACGGGCAGGTCTTTAGTATATATCTTTATACAGCCATAAACGGTACACGCTCACATGTGTCGTATTTACCAGGACCTCCTAATATTGCCGAGTTCACGGAGCGAGCGTAAGCCAGATCTTCTCTAACAGCAGCAGGGCAGGAGCCAGTGCTAAAGTGGTAATCAAATAGTGACTGCGTGGCGCTCTGCCGCGCGACGTTAATGAGGCCTCTGGATGCTATCGGCTATGTGCGGAACACGCCGACGACTCCTCGCGATAGCACTGCGACGCCTTGAACTCCTCATGCCGCGGACAGACCAGTCATACCTCGAAAATATTCACCCGTGTGATAGTTCGGAGAAAATGGAAATCAAATCCCCACACCTGCAGCGACTATCGCAAACCTAGGTGACAAAGCTTGGAATCTTGAAATCTTGGCTTCGCATGACTGGCTGCTAAGCGGGCCCGAGCAACAAGCAGGGTCTTTTTTATTATTTTAGAATGCAGGATCCCTTTTGGACCGAGGTCTCGAATATTCCGCGTGATGCGGTGTGACTGGCTTTGTCGGGGGCGTCGGTAGCCCTAGTTTTGGTGCCGACCAGAGGCGGATTTTCTGCTATTTTGCGACATACTCCCGTTTTGAGTGAATGGTCGACGTCGTACCTTCAGCAGCCGCAGCAGGTTTGTCTATAGACTAGACAGCTATCATGGACTCGAGTGTATACATGGCTGAGGATGATATTATTATTATCATCGTCATAAAAAAGTACAGTTCATTTGGAAAGATCCGAGTTTCTGATCGGCCACAGCAACAACCATAGACAGCCGCGGAATTGAACACCGCTAGTTTTGAGTGATCCTGGGTCCAGGTGAGCTCGATGCGATCGTGAGACCGGTATATACCTCGTGCTTCTAGATCCTCGCTGATCGCGCGCTACAACAAGGCGTCGGCTGGCTCTTGTGCTAAACAGTCCGTACTGCAACAATTACCTCCGGCGCCGATGCTAGTAAAAGTACGACTACGACGACGCCTCCGAAGGAATGAGCGCCCGAAATTGGCGTCATGGCAATTAGCCAGGCCGTGGCCGGGAGGCGGGGGCTTCTCGGAGCCCAAGGAGCGGTATGTGCTTGACTGTGTTGGGCCGGGGGCACTGCGATAAGGCCTTCTGTCACATGCTGCTTCTTAGTCGGCCGCTACGCGGGTCTCGCCCTAATTTGGACTTGCAGTTTGGTGTTGCTCATGATGAGTTTGGTTCTGAAGAGGGCAAGATGGAGCCTCGAATGCTGGGTGTGATTTGGATCTCTTTCTCCATGGATTTATCGGTAGTAGAAAGGCTGGGTGTACGGCAGAGCAGATATGTATGGCATTTTTCTCCTCAAAGGGTTGGATAATGGATGGATTGGACCTGGGCTAACTATGTGTGGCAAAGTCTGGGTCGTAGCGCTGGGAAATATCTCACTAGATTTGTAACGCTTGTCAAGGACGGGGTACACGAGAAGGCTCGGCTCGTTTACAAGTTAAATGCCCAGATATGGGAATTTGGCTCTCTAAAGGAAGATAGTGCAGTTTTACTACATTTGGTTTATAGAGGTGGGCAAATTGCTCTCTCTGCGCTTAGAACATGGGAAATACCACTTATGCAGCAAGCAGCACTACACGCAGAGGGCAAGACCATCCACAAGGTCCCCGGCAACCACGTCAATCACCCCAGTCGCCGAATCTTCAATACCGAACCCGATAAACAGCACATCGTCCACAAACCCATGATACCCTTGCCCTTGTGCCTTCCAGCTAATCGACGTCGCATATAACATCTCGCTCTCCAGCTTAACGGCCCGCATCCTGTCATATTCAGACGGCCCCTGTTGTGATGATGATGATGGTGATGGTGGTGGTGGTGCTCTGCGCCCAGAAATCCACAGCGGCTTTGCCGACACACCGAAAATTTCAAACGGCGAAACGGCCCGAAACAGCATCGCATATGGCTCATATGTGCTATGTAGTCTGTAGAAGCTCTTATGCTGGAAGATTGTCAGCACAAATGTATTGTCGTGCCGGGGGACGCAGGACGGGTCTGCGCGAGCGCAGAGCGTGATGCTTAGGGCGTTTGTTGCTTGGTGGATTGATTCTGAGTCTCCTCTCGGTGTCACCGTATCCGGGGGTGGCGTTAGAGGAAGAAGCCGTCGCAGACACGCATTGTCGGCCTCTGCACTCATTGGCGCAAGATCAGGCCCAACCGACCCGTCGGGCTCTAGCTGCGCGAACATCCGCGTCGGCGCGATATCGTGATGTACGTAGATCTGTCCCGCGGCGTCCCAGAAGACGAACCAGTTCTTCTCAATGGAGCGGTACGGCAGCGGACGTTGGAGCTCTGTTGGCTGGCGGAGGAAACCACCGTGATCGTTTATCGTGTCGACGCCCCAGTCGACTAGGAGGCGGAAGTCGAGCATCCACTGCCCGAAGCAGGTGAATTGAGAGGTCGAGCCGTAGATTGTGTACGGACTATCTGGACCGTGGAAGACCCGCGCGTCGTGCGGGCCGATACTGAGTGCGAAGAAGGCCTCGTCGCCCGTGCATTTTGTACTGTCGCTGGGGGTTGCGGCAATGGGAAGAATTAGGGGTGGTTCGGTGCAGCGGAGGGCTTGTCTGCTGCTGCTGGCGTGCATAGACGGAGAAAAAGCAGCATTGCAGACGAGCTCTGCGAACCAAAGGCGAGGTTTATCTCCCTTCTGCGGCTCGTGAAGTTGCGCGGTTACGATCCAGGTGGCGTTCTCCTCCGGGTGCGCAATTATGCTGGGGTTTATGGCGCCGCGGGAGCCAAAATCGATGGGTAAGTACGCGCCGTCTCTGGAAATTATGGACTGCAGGACTTGGTGGGTGGTGGACATGTCCATGTGCGGCGGTGCTGGGCCTCCATGGCGGTCTTCTTGGGGGTTTGGTGCTGTCGATGGGGAGGCCTGGTATAATTGATGGCCGAATAGTAGGAATGTGAGCGTAAAGACGGCTCCGACTGAGACGAACAGCTGCACTGATGTTTTGGCTAACATGTTCAGTCACAGTTTCAGGAACGGAGATACCTTTTCCATGACTTCTCAGCACTAGTTGGACTAAAATGCATACGCAAGCTTTGCGTTAGCCTTACTTTAGCCTCTTGCATGTGTTCTGTCGGGAAAACCAAAAAGAAAAAGAGCCTCAAGAGACCGAAATATATTAACTCGGAAGTGATTGGAGGTCGGAGGACGACGCCACCTATTTAGGGGACAAGTTCCGGTCTACTTGGAAGGTTTTTGACTAAGATAGTGAAACGTTTCGTTACGACAAGCCGTCCGTCTCCTCATATTAGAATTCCTGCGCCAGTAATTTCCCGTACAGCCACGAGGCACATTGCACACTGGGTCTGTCCACAACCCTTGTCACCACCTCGGCCAGCCAAAGCGTTACTGGCAACAGGATGAAATGCGGGACGAGAAAACTAGACTCCATTCCGAGTGGCCCGACACGAGGCAGTGGAAGCCGGTCTATCCACCCTGGACACGTTGTCGAATGAGACACACGAGCCCAGCCGACGGCCGCATACAGTCGGTCGCCGAGCACCCAGAGAACCGGGCCATGCACCAAGTAAAAGGCAAAGGAGACGCGACCAAGATACTGGTTGAAGGGCTGTTCAAAAAACGCGCGGAGCCCCGCGATACGTGAGATGGATGCCACGAGAAACGTTGCGGCCCAGAAGAGATAGAACCACTTGTAGTCGAAGACCGCCTGCGGTTTTAATAGCGAGAGGTAGTGCCATCCCGGGGAGTCTCGCAGGATTTCGAGGTCTGAGGTGTGGGACGGTACACCGCCGAGGTACATGCTTATCGCGAACAGGGCGTAGGAGATAGGTTTCTTCCAGGGGCGCAGCTTATTGAGAATGGCGGGCGTCTCATCGAGCTGTGCGGCTAGGTCGAGTTCGCAGAGGAGCATACCGGCTACGAAAAGAGCGCAGAACCATCCATCTGCAATGTACAGGAAGTAGAAGATCAGGAGTATATGACCGCACATTCGTGCATTGGCATGAAACCGCGAGAATGCTAGTAGGACCGTATAGATTGTGATTGATCCGCGGAACTCGACTGGGATAGACCACGCGTGGAAGTTGTATGTGAACCAGGGATCGCCCCCGCCGCGGAAAATGAAGCTGAAATTCTTGAACTCAATGTACCAGTTCCACAGCTCCTCAGGATATGTCGACTTGCTTTCGGGAATGGCGCGGATGTGGAAGAGGTGGAGGACCGTCATGTAGCTAAACGTCGTGCAGATGACGGGCAAATGCAGTCGCAGCCATCGTCGAAACAACGCAGACGAGAGATTGTCCCCCAGTGCCTTGAAGTCCCTCCGCTGGATGAGGGAGAGCGGCTTTGCAGCGAGCACGTAACCCGACAGCACAAAGAAGACACTGACAGCGAAATGGCCGCCCGAGAAAAAGATGCGCACGCCCGGAAGGCATGCAAAGTAGTGCTGTCCATTGTAACCGTACGCGTTTTCGAAGATCGCCTGTGCTCCTTCGCCATCGTGAGCCCACAGCTGGTGATGCCCCCAGTACACCATCAGCGCAGCGAAACCGCGCAGACCATCAAGATAGGCAGTACGGCTGCTCACGGACTTCTCACCAGTTGAGCTTGGTGCAGGCTCAGAGAGCCCAGGGTGCCGCCAGAGTGCCGACACTGAATTTAATTGCATCACTGAAAGTAATCAGCTCATGGAAATTCCGGTCGAAGTAAAGGATTTTGACAATCAAGCGAAAGATAAGGGATCCAAGCGACGAGAATCCGAAGGATTCGTGTAACAGACTAGCAATGGGGGCGAAGGAAGACGTGGTACCTTGACAGGCGCGGAGGGTCCATGCGTGCTCATTATCCGTAGATGTCGGTTTTCGGAAGCTGTGAACCTGGTCGACCATCGCAGCCTCGGCTTTTTAGATGAGAGTAGTGCGAGGAGATGACGACTTGGAAGCAGGGGTCCAGATTTTTCTCGGAAACGTGGGGGTGCCTGGGATTCCGCGCTCGTCCCCAACTCCTGTCTGCCCCTCAGATAAACGTGGAACTATTCGTTGCAGCTATATTGTTGCACATTCAAGCTCCTCCTGGCTATGCATTGCCGCCATAAAGCGTCTGATCCAGCCGAACCGAGTCCGCTTACAATGATACCCCCAATGGGGTCGGTTACCCTATCGCGGCGAGCACGTAAGCTTCTAGCCGGGTGTCTCACAACACTCGTTCTCCTTTCCGTTTCCTTTATCGACAACATAGATGGGCTTCACGGCGGCCTGACAGGGCAATGCCGAGAGGGCAGCAGCAGGCACAGCAGGCAATCCACCCTTTTTCCCAAAAAAATATGGCAGATCTGGAAAACCGACCCGCTATCGTTCGAGGAGCGAGACTTGATAATGGCCCGAAGCTGGACCTCAAAGAACCCGGCTTACCGCTATGAGGTGCTGACCGACCAGCACGACATTCAGTACGTGGAGACGCATTTTGGACCAGACGGGTACAATCGCCCGGATATCGTGGAGGTGTACAGCGCGCTGAAAGCGAAGATCATCAAGGCAGACCTGCTTCGCTACCTAGTCATGTATGTGGAGGGCGGGGTGTACGCGGACATCGATGTCGAAGCTCTCAAGCCCATCGACCGGTTCATCCCAGATCGATACGATGAGCACGACGTCGACATGGTCATTGGTGTGGAGATTGATGAACCGGACTT
This sequence comes from Aspergillus foveolatus, assembly GCF_047715535.1. Lineage (NCBI taxonomy): Eukaryota > Fungi > Ascomycota > Eurotiomycetes > Eurotiales > Aspergillaceae > Aspergillus > Aspergillus foveolatus. The sequence goes on along the minus strand of NW_027396173.1, from coordinate 9,555 downwards.
CCGCGACCACCCTATTCTCGGGCAGAAATCCAGGTCCTTTTGCCAGTGGACTTTTATGTGCAAGCCGCGCCTCCCTGTCATGCTGCGGCTAATCGAGGACATCCTCACCTGGCTGCACGCGCTCTCCGAGAAGCAAAAGAAGCCAATATCCGAGCTGGAAATGGACTTTGACGACGTCATCACCGGCACTGGGCCCTCGGCATTCACGAGCGCTGTGTTAGCGGAGATGAGCCTGGCTGTGGGGTACGATGTCATCTGGGACACTTTCCATGACATGGCCGAGTCCAAGCTTATCGGCGGCTTCCTGGTTCTCACTGTCGAGGGCTTTGCCGCTGGTCAGGGTCACTCGGACTCTGGGAACCATGGCGCTCGCACGGCGCTAGTCAAGCATCATTACCATGCGTCAGGGTGGCCGAATAAGCATCCGCGGTATAAACACCCGATCTATGGGGAAGTAGAGAAGTGTAACTGGAATAAGCAGTGCGTGCGGCAGTGGGACGAGAACACGGCTGCGTTTGCTGCCTTGTCCGCGGAGGAGCAGGAGATACAGATTGCACAGCAGAAAGCAGCCGACGACGAAAGAGAACGGCTAAGAGCAGCGGAAGAAGCGAGAGAAAACGAGGTAGCTGCAGCAGAGGTAGATCTAAAGGTAGACTCGAACCAAATGTTGAAGCCCTAACTCCTCATACCAAATCAGAGAAGGCTTTGCATCAAATCTCCCACATTCTGTTATCTGTCCTTCACGGTACGCAACGCAACCCTTCATTGGAATGTTCTTCGGAGGGTGAGTGCTTGCTTTAATCCCTAAGCCTTCATAGACAGTGGTCTACATATTTAAACTAGTAACAAGCTCCTTTGATCGAGCTCATGGCCTATAATCGGCTTGACCGTGGAACACTACGAAGGTGAAAAAGATTTCTGCCACAGTTTCTTGTCACAGTAGCAAACCCCAGACAAGTTCCTATCACAAACCGCGATACGGGCTGGTCAGCAACTTGCTACTGTTTCATTTCGCCACTGCAACACCCAGTAAAGTACAAAGAACGAATATCAAAGACAAATGGAAAGTCTCGTTCATTTCACTAACTTTTCTCATGATCGAAAATACCAAGAAATACCATAAATCTCTGCCACCATATGTTATTCCTGCGGCTAGCGTTTCGCAACTTGAGGTTGAGCGTGCAGTGTAGCATGGGATACTGTTCACGCGGGAACCATTCATTTACAGCTTCAGAAATGCTGATCCTTTCTTCGCTGCCGGTCCGGATGATTAGCCAGGGGTCGGCGCCATTTTTCAACATCAGATTCATGACGTCTGCATCGTCTTTGGTTTTATAACCCTTCGAGCTCAGTGTGTAGACCACATTCTCCCACAGAGTCCCCTTAAAATGAGTTCGGTATTCAAGGTTTGGATTTATTCCTTGTTCGAGTACCAGTGCGAGCATGCTGGTCCAGCTCGGCTCTTTCCGTGACTTTTCCATAATGAGCTTCGCCCACACAGGGCTGCCTTTTACCTCATGATTTGGATCCGCTCCGGAGGACAAAAAGACTTTTACCAACTCGTCTCCAAGCATATGTTGCCTCCTGTGGCAGTCTTCCTCAAAGATACGGCCCCATATCATTTTTGAGAACGTGCATCTTGGATCAAGGCCGCGCCTAAAAAGTTCAGACACGAGATGGACATAACAACTTTCTAGCATGGCCCGATCCGGAAATATAAATGTCAAAGCCTCGCTCAAGGATTTTCTGGCCATTCGCAAGCAAAAGTTTTGGGCCAGACTCCAGCTTCTCAGTGCAATGGATCTCCAAGCCTCCATAGACTGCCAATGCAACGGAAGGAGTTATGTCACATAATGCACTCAAGGCGATAATATCTGGCCCATTGCCAAGTCGACCGAGGATGAGTAGCTTGCGCGTAGTTTGGGCGAGTTCATCCAGCATTGGGAGATCTGTAGGTCCAGATTCAATCTCGCTCTCCCTGACTAACAGCAAGATTTGTCTCACTTCTGACAGGTCAGAGCTTTTAGAGATAGGTTCCGGGAGTTACATTTGAGGAACCCCAATATAACCCTGGAAATGGAACGTTTTGCATTATAAGGCGATACTTTTGGTAGACTTCCGAGGTCCTTGTGCAAGAGAAAATCCCTCACTGTTCGGTGAAGGAACTCCACCTTAGTGGCATAGCAATCAAGGCCGTCGTAACCATTTTCTGCAGCATATTCAGGACTGTCCAAATGTGGGTATACCTCCAAGAGGCATTGGCTTCGAGCATTTAGACGCCTCTGTGCCGCATACATTTGATAAAGAGATCCGCGGCTGTTAAGCTTCCGAATTGAATCTTCAGTGCTAATTCAGGGTCGCTAACATAAGAAATAAGAACACCAGGAGATATTGAGGCGTAGAAGTGTCCAAGTCAACCTGAAAAAGCAACGCCGCCTGTTACAGATATACGCCCTCTATCGAGTGAAGAATATGTTCGAAAAACGCGTCCAGGTCCGAAGGTAAGCTCCGTAATCGGCCTTGAAGGGTTCCCAAACCATCGCCGTTCGAGAGGCCCATACATAGAGATCGGACAACTAAAGAAACCCACAGAAACACCCCTTGAGCCTTAATAAGTACTTCTTCGACCAAAGGGTTAAGGTCAAGATCAGCACAGCAGGAGCGAAGCGTTGCCATGTGCTTTTTTAGATTGCTGCAAGTATATTTTGAGATATCTTCTTTCGTCAAATTCTGCAGGTACAGCTTTCGGTCCTGGTCACGGCCATAATTGTCTTCAAAGATATTCCAAGGTCGACTGGCTAAGCAAAATTTAATGTTTGGATATTTCATGAAGCCATTCAGGACGCGTAGGAATTCATGAATGTCGCCCTCCTATTCATCCAAGCCGTCAACGAAGACGCTGAAGCATGCTTTGTGCCGTGTAAGTCTCAAAATTCCGTGCAGGGTTTCGGAGAGTTCGTCAATGTTCCAAGGACGCATAGGGATAACTGTCTTCCATCTTTCAGCGCAGACAGTCGATATTAAGCTATGCAGATTCTGCAGGACCTCGTAAAGTAGAGACTGCAACAGTCCTTGCAGACCCTTTTGCATCGGAGTGCCAGCATTCCAGAAGAAGAATAGGCCGTGACTAGAGTCTTCGAACCTGCCCATATCGAAAGCGCGTCCGTGGTTTTGGAGTGATTGTAAATATATTTCATCAACGTTGATTTACCGGACCCAGGCTTTCCGGTAATCCAATATATACCGTCGCCAGATCTGAGCCAATCCAGGAATTTGATGGTGAATCGGTCGTCCGATGGCGGCAACTCGCTCGATCGTAGGACCCATTGAAATGTTCCTGCATGCGCCTTCGAATTCTGGAGTGTCTGTAACCATTGGTTCATACCACAAACTGCATAGAATAGCAGCTGTGGGTAACAATTTAAGTAGCTTAAAAGCATCTGAGAGGAGATCTGGCAGACCAGGAGTCCGGATAAAGCAGTCGGTTGGTAGTGCTCCTTTCTGAGATGTATGTTTCTCCAGATTCCGAACACTTTCCCTTACAGAAGAGCCCAGTGGCTCCAAGGAACCCATGTGGGATATCTTCATGTGCTCTAAAACCGACAATATGTTATTCTGTTGCCCACTGTCAGTTACAGTCAGCGGCCACCCACGTATTATTGAACACAGTGGCCACGCTGGAAGGAAGAGTGAAAAACTTGCAATCACAACTCGTGCTGGAAATTGTTACTTTGATCAGGTACCTGGCCGGCTTTGCACTGTTAAACCATCTGGAGTTTTCTCCCTGAAAGACTTTAACAGTGCAAAGCCGGCCAGGTACCTGATCAAAGTAACAATTTCCAGCACGAGTTGTGATTGCAAGTTTTTCACTCTTCCTTCCAGCGTGGCCACTGTGTTTTTCTCCAAAGCAGCCTTTACACCCTGGCGAAAATATCTCCATTTCTATTGCTCCCGGGCTGCAGTGTGAGGTCGTTCATGATAGACAAGAGATCATTTGCTACTCCGTTGCATGCACGAGCGAGATCCTCTATGGAATTTCTTTCGGCCTGGTTGCCGTACCAGATTTAATCGGGGTGTTAATCTGTCGCTGAGGTCCTTCAGGCTTGTGGCGGTTAGCTTCAGCTCCTTATTCTCAGCGGTGGTACACGTGGCATAACGTTCCCGGATCTCGGATATAATTTTGGTCGCAAAGTAGATGAACTGAACAATATTGCCGGTAAGCGCGATGGGATCCAACGCCATTTTGTTCGAAGAATTTAGGGGAAGTGTCTCCGGCGAATGCTGGATTCCTGATGTCATGGAAGTAGTAAAACATAAGTGTGGTCTTCGCAGGAAGATCCTTCATTACTATTCCATGAAGAGGAGGATGTGTAGTTTCACACAGCCTTGTTCATGTGTTCTTAATTAGTCGAGGATTAATGCAACCTGTCACTGCAGGACACGTTTGTGAGGTATGCAGCCTCAAATAATCGCGCTTGATACGTCAGGATGCGGACCTTGATCGCAGCCACGCGCTTTTCAAGGAATTCGCGCTGAGAGTTCTGATATGACTGAGCACTGAGAATGGGAGGCTTGTTAACTGTGACTCTGCCCGTGGAAGAAGGGGCCAGATCAAGAAGTATATCGAGCAAAACCGAGATTGTTGTCAACCTCCAAGCTCAGCCTTGTGCTGGGCATGAGGCGGGGCTAGAGAGGGTATCCTTTGTCGCCCTTCTATAGACAAACATGTAATGTATAACCGCCTATGTATACGAAGAGAGTATTACAATAGGGAACAAGAAGGCCCATCATTGCTTCCAAAGTACCATAGCTCCAAGCGGCGTGGAGTCCGCTTGGGATCAGCCCGGTTATCCCTGAGCATCTGGGTAATGTGCCATATCCGGACCCAGCGACGTAGCGCTGCCTGTGCAAGCCGATCAGCGACCTTCAACTGGGCCTCTGTCCAGCCCCTGTGCATCTCCGATCATCCTCTTCGATTCAGGCTCTCCTTTGGAGTGAAAATTGACTGTAGCTGTGTGGCCATGCTCGTTCATTCTTGCGTTGGCGACGTCTCTGGCGCCAATACAAGAAGTCTCGCATAGTGCCAATGGGAGATTTTCGAGGGCATTACTTTACCGTAGTCGCCTTGAATATCGTATATTCATCTCAGAATTAGGAGATACATATCTTTTGATGCGCGCGATCAGCGCGACTTGCCCGCCATCTGCAGTACTTGGTACGGTGGAGTAAAATCCTAGATTACTCTATGACCACATGCGTCTGCTACCAGAACTCAGAACCAAAGTCCCCAAGGCCTACCATAGCGTTCTTCGTGTCTTCATGAAAGAAGAAGCCAAAGAACTACCTCCACATCGACCTGAAGATCATGATATCCAGCTTGTCTCTGACACTAAGCTACCATTCGCCAAGAACTACAAACCCCTGAATACGGAAGAACAAGATGTTATCAAGAAGTATGTGGAAGAACACCTTGCCACCAACTTTATCCGGCATAGTGCATCCCCGACAGCAGCCCCTGTTCTAGTGGTTAGGAAGCCTGGAGGAGGCCTCCGTGTATGCGTTGACTACCGAGCCCTGAACGAGATCACTGTGAAGAACCGATACCCAATTCCCCTAGTCAACGACACCCTCAACCGGCTTTCAAAAGCCAAAATCTTCACCAAACTTGATGTTATTGCAGCGTGCAACCGAATTTGTATCAAGGAAGGGAAAGAATGGCTTACAGCGTTTAACACCAGATTTGGACAATTTGAGTATCTGGTGATGCCCTTTGGTCTCTGCAACGCCCCTGGCACCTTCCAGAGCTATATCAACAAGTCTGTGATGGAGTTCCTAGACGTCTGCTGCACAGCATATCTGGATGATGTTCTTATCTACAGTGAAGGCGCCAACAAACATGAAAGCCAAGTACTAGCAATCCTGAAACGCCTCGTTGACCATGGCCTTTATGTGGACATCGATAAATGCGAATTCGGTGTTAACGAAGTCAAATACCTGGGTCTTGTTGTGAGTGTTGACGGCCTTAAGATGGACCCCGAAAAGGTGAAAGCCGTCCAAGAATGGGAAACACCAAAGTCAACCAAAGACATCCTAGCATTCCTGGGATTTACTAATTTTTACCGTCATTTCATCCATAACTTCTCCCAAATAGCCTACCCAATGACGCAATTGACAACTGGCTCTGAGACTTACACCACCAGGAACGGCAAAACGAAAGTTCGCTACCGACAATTCTATTGGGCCCTGGAATCTGAAGCAGCATTTCAAGCTTTGAAGAAAGCCTTTACAGAAGCCCCAGTACTAGCTCATTTTGATCCTTCAATGGAGACATGGGTAGAAACTGATGCCTCTGATTTCATCACTGCAGGAGTTCTATCTCAAATGATTGATGGAGTACTCCGACCCATAGCATTCTTCTCTAAAAAGCTGACCCCTGCTGAGATTAATTATGATATCTATGATAAGGAACTGTTGGCCATTATCCGAGCCTTTGAAACATGGCGTCCTGAGCTGACTAGCGTGTCCCCTGACAACCCAGTCAAGGTCTACTCTGATCACCGAAACCTAGAGCATTTCATGACCACAAAACAACTGAACCGACGCCAAGCACGCTGGGCTGAGTTCCTAACCGAATTCAACTTCAAGATCATGTATCGACCTGGTAAACAAGGCGGAAAACCTGATATTCTCACCCGACGATCCCAAGATCTCCCGAAAGGCTTTGAAGATGAGCGCCGAAAACAGCAGTTTCAAACACTCTTGAAGAGTAAGAACCTTGACAAGGACCTCCAGAAAGCGCTGAGCGCGATCTTTGGTGTCACCACATGCCGTGGTACAAGAGTCGACCGTCCCGAAACACCTGACCCTGAAGGCCCCGAACCCCCTCCAGTTACTTCTATCCCAGCTACCCCTCCCCAGGGACAGAAGCACGCTGGTGACCTTGAACCCGTAACAACATCACCAGTACTCGCCGATGGCATCCCCGAGCCAGTTGATCTGGATTCAGACTATGACTCTGACGACGCTAGAGACCTAGCTGCCCCAGAAGACCTAGACGGGGACACTGTAGAGGGAGAGGCCGAGCCTGATGTTGAACACGAGGAACACCCGGATCCAGAAAATGAACTACAATTGGAAGAAATGATCGCGCAAGCATACAAAAATGATGAATTAGTTCCCAGCATTATCAAAGCCAAAGAAGATGGCTTACGCAGACTCCCTAGAAACATCCTGGATGCAGGATTCAGAGTGTCGATGGCAGATATAGAGATTCGCGGAGGCAATTGAATCTGGGTTCATAGAAGACTGTTTATCCCTGAAAACCACCCTCTACGACACCAAATCATGCGCGACCACCATGTCCCCCGGAATGCCGGCCACCCCGGCATCAGAAGCACCTATTGAAGGATTCTCCTAGGGTACTACCTGCCTGGAATGGAGGAAGATTGCATCCAATATACCCAGTTTTGTGCGACATGTCACCGAGCAAAAGCATCAAACATGAAGGAACAAGGACTACTCCGCCCCCTACCAATTCCCCAACAGAAGTGGTAACATATCTCCATGGATCTGGCAGAAGATCTCCCCCAATGCAAGTTCAAAGGGGGCACCTACCATCATATCCTGGTAGTGGTTGACCGATTGACTAAACAACGCATCTACGTCTCAGTTCTCCACTATTCTGTCAAGTTTATGTCAGACTTCCCAGCATCTCTTTGTACACAAAGACTCCTAGTTCTACGCGTTTGAGGAGGAGAGTAAGCGTCACGGTCCCAATCCGGCTTGTAGGGCTACGACCCGATCGGCCACGTGACCCACCATCGAGACTAAGCCGCGGGGTCCTCCGGACCTCCGCTTCCTCTCCTCACTCGTACCTAGACCTCGGCACCACCCGCCCACGGGTCACCCACGGGCTACCCTCACCCACCCATGGGTGAGAGGTCTTCACCCGTCACCCAAACCCACATACCCATGGGTGACCATGGTTCACCCATGGGTCACCCACAACTCACCCGTCTTTGCATAATTTTCCGTTTTGGGACAGATTTCTATGCATAAAACTGATAAGCTAATCACGTATTCTACTGCTGTTTATAACCGTTCCAGTATTACATTGATTCTTGCAGATATATGCGCATATTCTATATGAAAAATAAGGAAATAGCTTTGTATCCTTTATCTGTTCAGATAATCAGGTCGAATTACCATGTATCTAACAGGCTAGGTACCGTGGTGATGGAGGGCTTGAAACCACAATGAATGTTCAACCTTGAAGGGGGGTTATATATATAGTGCGTATCATGCGGCAAAGTAGCTTCACGAGGTCTATATAGACTTTACTTCATGCACTTTGACAATTTCTTGATAACCTTATTAGATTCGAAGTTTTGAATTATTTTCCATTTTACCACTGCTCTTTATCATCCACATAATAACTTTAAAGATTAAAGTCCTGATTAAGATGTATTCTCTACCTGACTATCTCAGAGACCAAAGATTTTGACTGCATTTCGCGGGGCATTGATAACGACGGAAAATCCACAGGGATGGGCTCACCCATGGGCCATCCACGGGCTACTTGCAGGTGATGGCAGTTCTTATTGGTTTATCCATGGGTGACCCGCGGGTGACCCGTGGGTGACCCGATCATTCGGCCAATAAACTGCAGAAATGCAGTGGCTGCGTTTCACAAGAAGAGACATAGTTGATTTAGCAAACTATCACCTACTTTTTCGATCCTCGAGAGATGGTTCTTAAATGATTCCGTATGTTCTCTTTTCTAACTATCTCTACCATAAAGGGATACTTTTTCCTGAAGTTGATCATGTCACAATTCACTCAGATGTCAGATGCAGGCTCATCATCATTATTCAATATTGATGATACTGACAGTCTCTCTGGGCTTCAGTCAGATAATCAGCATCTTCTTATACCTGATATTTTACACCGTCAACAAAGCATCAACTTAACTTCAGATTTAGATATTCTGCCTGTCCTACTGCCACCCTGTCCTCCGGCTCCTTCCTCCCTCCAGCGAATCAAACCGGATCGGAAGAGTTCCTATATTCTCTATTCAGATATGACGAAGAGCGATTTTGTGGCATGGTGGTTGAAGACTGACTTTGGAAAGAAGAAAGCATTTCGTTGGGACACCAAACATCAAGCAGATATCTGGAATCAGTTCCATCAGGTAGCAAGTAGCATGACTGGGGAACCAAAAGTATTATGCAAGAAGTGTATGAAGGACCTTGATCATCCGCAAACAAACCGAAATGGGTCGTCTTCAATGAGCAAGCATATCCAAGGGCCTAAATGTCGAAATTCAAATAACCGGGCAGGAAGACAGATTGATATCACGCAGTTTTTACAGGGTGCCGTAAGTACTCAGGGCCTTTCAGCTGCTCAACAGTTATTAATCCAATCTAGGATGGTCAAGCAACTAGTCCTCCAGTTTTCAGCCAGGAACTTTGGGAAGAGGAGCTACTACAATTCATCACAATATTCCGACTACCTTTCCAGCTGGTTGAGCACCCTAGATTTCATCATCTTATTGAA